>NW_016157782.1:11346-90526 GCF_001687245.7 Rhagoletis zephyria | reverse complement strand
GCTAACAACCAGAATTGAAATTTAATACGCAAGTACTTACCGTACTACAAGTATACAGAGAGTAGATTTGCTACTCCCTTTTGGCAGCAGCAAATATCTCTCGTACGCGATGAGGGAAAGTAGAGTACGTACTTTGGTGGAGTAATAGCAAGTACGTCAAGTATTTACTCTCTCAACGCCAAGTAGTGTATGTATGCGGAAAAAAAGTAACAATGTGTTGGGAGTAGAGTACAATGCAACGAGTACTTATTGAATGAAATGCGGCAAATACAATTGCGCTGGACTCTAGTACATATGTATGTAAGATAACCTCCGATAATCTGACGGAACTCTATTTAGTGGTTTTTGAGTTTAGTCCGAAAAACGAAAACGGCTATCATTTTATGTATATAGGTATGTAGATAGGACAGTCTATAGCGAAACTGGTAAAATCAAAGCTCTATTCTTTGTGAAAAATTTAAAAAAAATTTCACATAAATTTTAACTTTTACTAAAAATTAAAAACAAAGATGCAATAGTTCAATATGATTTGGAAATCTAGGAGAAAATGGTTCCCAATCGAATGATACGCGTTTACGTAAAATTAGCTACTACTTGCATCTGGTAATTATGTCCTCTGCTTATGGTTTTAAATAGTTCGTTCTATAGTTGAATAAACATTCTCACCATTTACGCCAAAGTTGCTTACCTCTATTGGAAATAATAGATTATATGTTCCAAATTCAACTGTTACGGGTGTGACTTGACTTTGTGACGGGTGTGACAAGTTGAGCATGAATACATAAATACACATTATTAGACAACTAAACTAACTTTATTTCTCAAAAAATCTGATTTTACAAACACATACAAGATTCTGCCACCTAAAGGATCATGGATTATCCCGCTTGATCGGACTCTTCATCTCCATTGTATGCCTGAGTAATTGTAAAGTACCTTATTTTTAAATAGTATGAAGCTGTTACCTGTAAAAACTGTTTTAGTTACTGTTTTTGCCCTGTCAAGCGAAGTAATGGTGTCTTTTTATCCGTGACAGCATAGCTTAAGTTTTCCCATCGCTCGAGCAACATATCTTTATGATTGGCTTTATCATCGCATGATCACAAACAGATATATGACACATTTCAGATTAGCAGATAAGTAACGGTAGCAGTACTTGGCCGAATTTACTGAAGTTTGTCAACCTTTAAATTGAGACGGGTGTGACATGTGACGGGCGTGACCAACATAATCGGTTCTTTTTTNAGATAACCTCCGATAATCTGACGGAACTCTATTTAGTGGTTTTTGAGTTTAGTCCGAAAAACGAAAACGGCTATCATTTTATGTATATAGGTATGTAGATAGGACAGTCTATAGCGAAACTGGTAAAATCAAAGCTCTATTCTTTGTGAAAAATTTAAAAAAAATTTCACATAAATTTTAACTTTTACTAAAAATTAAAAACAAAGATGCAATAGTTCAATATGATTTGGAAATCTAGGAGAAAATGGTTCCCAATCGAATGATACGCGTTTACGTAAAATTAGCTACTACTTGCATCTGGTAATTATGTCCTCTGCTTATGGTTTTAAATAGTTCGTTCTATAGTTGAATAAACATTCTCACCATTTACGCCAAAGTTGCTTACCTCTATTGGAAATAATAGATTATATGTTCCAAATTCAACTGTTACGGGTGTGACTTGACTTTGTGACGGGTGTGACAAGTTGAGCATGAATACATAAATACACATTATTAGACAACTAAACTAACTTTATTTCTCAAAAAATCTGATTTTACAAACACATACAAGATTCTGCCACCTAAAGGATCATGGATTATCCCGCTTGATCGGACTCTTCATCTCCATTGTATGCCTGAGTAATTGTAAAGTACCTTATTTTTAAATAGTATGAAGCTGTTACCTGTAAAAACTGTTTTAGTTACTGTTTTTGCCCTGTCAAGCGAAGTAATGGTGTCTTTTTATCCGTGACAGCATAGCTTAAGTTTTCCCATCGCTCGAGCAACATATCTTTATGATTGGCTTTATCATCGCATGATCACAAACAGATATATGACACATTTCAGATTAGCAGATAAGTAACGGTAGCAGTACTTGGCCGAATTTACTGAAGTTTGTCAACCTTTAAATTGAGACGGGTGTGACATGTGACGGGCGTGACCAACATAATCGGTTCTTTTTTCGAAAATAAAAAGCATATAAATACGTAAAAGTAATTCGCACATATTCCCCTGTGTCATAGCGTTACTTTCGTCAGCTTTTTTACACAGTCCAAGTCCTTCAAAAAATAACCATTTTGTGTATTTCGTGACGAGCGTGACATTAAAATATGCTTTGCTTCAATATATAATAAAATATTTAGTACTTACCCGAAAATTTTGAAAACTACGCCGTTATAATGCTAACGAATGCTCTCCACTGACGGCTTAAAAAATGCAAAACAGATAATAGACTACGAAAATCAGTCTTGTAAATTTTGAAAAAAAATTACCTCTCATATGGGTTCGTAAATGGTACAACCTAAAGTAAAAAAATATCTAATTTTGAGATAAATTTCGGAATTTCGGCTTTCAGTCTTGAAAGTTAGATTTATTTAGTCTTACTTACTAGAAATAATAAAGTCAAATTCTAAAGTTTATTTTGTTTCATTCGGTATCAATTACCGTGGAATGAGCCAAAGTAAAAAATAAGAGATCATCTGTGGACTTACATATACATATTTATACATATACACATATGTGTATTAATATTAGTGTATCATATTGTAAATACACTGGCTAAAATTCTTCTATGAAAAATCAATACTTATCATCAAAATACTTCTATGCTATTAAGACAGTCTTATCTTTTACTGTTAAGGTTTTCAATACATTATTTTCAGTTTTTTAAAATGGTTTTATCCAAGTATAAGGTTTAATTTAAAAAATATCTTAGAAATATTACAGCATCTAAAGTATCATACGCAAGACAAGATCTTAGTTTATTGCAAGCATATCCAGCCGTTGAAAAGCACCTTTCGGACTCCACGCTAGTTGGAGAAACTGTTAGTAACATGTTGTAAACCATTTGTAAATTAGATCCTCGAGATCCACCTGATACAAAAAGATCTACTTCTTGTGAAACAATGTCGCGTAGTTTATGAATAAATGAAGTCCTGCGTTTTATTTGGGCTTACACATTTTGCAATAGCGTTTTGAAGTTTACTTTCTAAACATTCACTTTCATTTTCATCAAAACATGATAAGCCGAAATTTTCGTCACCCGTAGCATCGCCAATAGGCCTTGTACCAAATGTTTGCAAAAATTTTATTATTTGTTTTTTTTTTTTATTGAGGAAATACTAAACTGACAAAAGTCATTTAACTCTGAATTTATTTCTGGATTCGTCAAAAAGTTCAAAGTAGCAGAATAAATATTTCTTCGCTCTTTAATACGCCTTTTTAGAGCACTTAATAGCTCGTTGCTGAAAAAAAAATGTGATTTCGAAACTTCCTGCAACATGAAAGTCATCGCCGCATCAGCTTTGCACAAGTTCATATCAGAACGGCACAAAGCTAGCTTCTACAGTAATTTATACAGGCTTTAAAACATCTAAAATGCTTTTTATAATATAACTATCATTGTCAGATATGGGAGTTATTTTTAAATCGATGAAAGCTTTTTTAACGGAAGTTTCTAGTAATAAAAAATTAACTGCGGAGAAAAATAGTTTGATATCTTCTGAACTTCCGTTTCAGGTGCGACCTTTAGATTTTCGCTGCGCTTTGATGTTGTGAACCTAAATAAATATAATTTTTACGTGCAAAAATTAATTGCAGTTAAACTGCCCGATTGTACTTACATTTAGATGAGTCCAAAGGCCTTTGGTGCAACCACCATTGGTTTTTATAATTTTGCTGCAAGTTTTGCACATTACTGTGCTACCACTTTTAGCTGCAATCAGAAAATGAAACCAGGCGGATTCTTTATCTTGCGGTTTTGTTGAGTGTGGAACATAATCCACATTGTTCAAGGGGGCACAAGCTATAATTTTAAAGAAATGTATCTTATTTTATTTAAAAGCAAACAATATACAGCCAGATTACCCATATTGATGAAAATTTGTAGTTGCGCGCTAATTATAATGACAGGTCAAAGCGAAAGAGAGAAGAATGTCAAATGGTAACAATATGGTTGCTGTGATTACTTACACATGTAGCGTTGCAATTTCATAACATAGAATAATAGTGGGGTTACAATTATAATAGATTATTTGATCATTTTCCGTGTGCAATTTTATTCGATTCTTGTACGCCATTACAGTGTCTGAATTTTGTTCTATTTTAATTTGGTCGTATATTAAATTATATCCCGGGATCCCGGGGGCTTAATTCCGAGATTCGGGATCCCGAATCCCAGTACTAGATGCCTTAGTACAGACTAGAGATGTTGCGAATGTTAATTTTTGTTGAGTACATTAGGGCATTTGGGTAAATAAGAAATGGAAAAGTTATTGATTTTTAATAATTTTTTTTTATTTAGTAGAAAGAGTAATTTTGCTGCCTTTTCGGGTTACAGCCTGTTTCCTAACGGGTCGTAAATCAAACCTGCTCCACTAAATAACTGAGGCGGCAAACTCGAAAGCCTTAAAACTTGACAAAATAGTAAATTCTTTTCGATTGACGCTGCACCAGTTGTGAGGACTTTCAGTTATAATTCTTTTTTTTTTATTGCGGTACAACAATTTCTTTTTGGGAATTACATCGGGGCTGCAAATGTCGGATGTATCCTCCTGACTTTCATCTTCACAATTTAGCATCACCTAACAAGATCACTGTTTAAACACCGTTATGTTCCAATTTGGAGCACCAATTCTTTTGGTTGTTTCAGAATTTGGAGAATGTTTTTCGATTTTAGTTTTTGTAATTCATTTTTAATCCTGTCTTCTGTGACTGGTTTGAAAAATGTGCGCTCATGCCGAGGTTGTGAATACGTGGATATGGCAAATAAATTATTTTCTAGGAATGAAAATTTCGAAAAAAAATCTGTTTTGAAAGTCGTGGCAGCCAGAATTAGTTTAAAATCTTGTTATTTTGTTAAAGAGGTATCCCGTTTCTTATAATAATTTGAATTATGGAATCACGGACGATAAAGGCTTCAGATTTGCTTAGTTCCCGGGCGACTTCTTGGAAAGGTTCGCCTGTAATGAATACCTTGTAATTAGTTTCTTTTGTAAGTTAGATGAGCTCGGCCTTTCCTTGTTGCACGCAGCCACAATTAATTACTCACCGCTGTCAGTACCATAAGCCATCAAATCCGTTTTGTTGCTCCATTCCATGCGCACAATGTTTTTTGATATATTTTTTGAGGCGAATGAACGCAAATTTTCAAGGTACATATGTATCAGGGACCGCCAATAACAGTTACTTTTTTTGAACAGCTAAACTTTGCCAGATATTTTTAAGTTGAAAATAAACGTCCTTTCCTAATAATAAACAAACCGCTTATCCAAATTTAACAAGTTTGGTATCAACTGAAAGAGGACTAAAATAGTGCTAAAACAGAAATATTTAAACGAGGAAAGCCAGCTATTGAAAAATATTTAAATAAAAAATGTTTTTAATTACCATAGAACAAACCTTGGGTCAGGTATATGCATTTCTTTTGTATTAAATTATAAAAAAAAAACAAGTAAAAGCAGCGCTGTCTTCGGATATGCTGAAGGCTTCATACCTTTCATGAACATCTGAAAACTTTACTTTAACAGATTACTGTATTTGAAAAAATTTATATATTTACAGCACACATAGATAGAGGAGGTACATATATAAAAAATCGTATCTAAACAATTAGAAGTATGGAAGATATACCTTATATAGCACCAATCTAAGTGATTTTCACTGCTGTTGGATCGGTATGTAAACCGGTAACACAATATAATGGGTTTAGCTTCCTACATTAAGGAGATATATTGCAAAAACTGGTGTAGGAACAATCAGTGGTATAAGAGATAAAGCTTATACAGCATAGATTTTGACGATTTTCTCAGTAGACTTTGTATTATTATTTATACAATAGCTTACGAAATTAAACGGTTTCAGCTGTCCAAATAAATTAGTTTTACATTAAAATCCCATATCTGAACAATCAGTTGTATGGAGGCAATATATAAGTTATACTGACCCGATCTTTGTTAATTTCACTGTAAACTATCTGTTGATAATGAGTGAAAATAGTGCGAAATATCATGTTTCTAGCTGCATATATGGATAAGTTATAACAAAGAATCTCATATCTGAACAATCAGTCGTATGGGAGCTATATGTAAAAGTGGCCCGATCTTTGTTATTTTCACTGTAAGAATTCTGTTGATAGTAGTTGGAAAATACTTTCAAAATTTCATGTTCCTAGCTGCATAAATTGGAGAGTTATAACGAAAATTCTCATAACTGAACAATCAGTTGAATGGGAGATATATGTTATAGTGACCCGATCTTTGTTATTTTCACTGTAAGAATTCTGTTGATAGTAGTTGGAAAATACTTTCAAAATTTCATGTTCCTAGCTGCATAAATTGGAGAGTTATAACGAAAATTCTCATAACTGAACAATCAGTTGTATGGGAGCTATATGTTATAGCGGTCCGATTCTTCCGGTTCCGACGAATGATTAATACAATATAAAAATACACCCAACTACCAAATTTCATCTGGATATCTCGAAAACTGAGAGACTAGATTGCATACAAACAGACGGACAAACAGAGAGACAGACAGACAGAGGGACAGACAGACAGACGGACAGACAGACAGACGGACATGGCTAAATCGACTCAGCTCGACATTCTGATCATTTAAGTATACATTTTATTGGGTCTATCTTTTCTTATTCTGGTACTTACAAACATCGGACCAAAATTATAATATAATTTCATGCTCATGAAAGGTATAAATATAAATAGAAGTGGTAGCCTTCGATAGTTATTTCTGTTTAAAAACTATTTAAGTCCTCTTTTATTTGGTACCAAGTTTGTTTAATTTGGATAAGCGGTTTGTTTACTATCCGGTAAGACTTTTATTTCGAACAAAAAAAATATCTGGCCAAGTTTAACTGTTGGAACAAAGTAACTGCTATTTACGGTCCCTGATATGTATCGTTAATACTATTTCACATTGTCGCTGAAATGCAAAAAACCACAACTAACTATATTTTTGTATTGCCAAAAACGATGTAGGGACTTATGATTCGATGAAATGCATCATAATCAATCAAAAAGTTAATTTTGGATTTTTAGTTAGTTACGGCTTTATGTATTTCAGCGACGATGTGAGTTAAGCCCTTTCCATACTATACTAACGATATATTACATGCCAAGTCCCACTCCTCAATAGATAAAAAATTCACCTTGAATTAATTCTTATTTAATTTGTGAACTTGACTGCCGACTTATTTACATATAATTTCATCTTTATTTCGATGCGTGCTAATTTTGACAATTTATACAAAAATAAAATAAATGTTTTTGTTTTCGAGCTGAAAGACGGAACTTAAGAATAATAAGTTTTATGAGCAAAAAGTAATTAAACTTTTTTAAGAAGAAGTAGAAAAATACTAGCGATGCTTCCAGCTTTTCCAGCAGACCTTTGACAAATAATATTCGATAGCTACATAATTCTTACCTAATTAAAGGTAACCTTTTAACACGCAAATAGTCGACTCTCTTTATAGCCAGCTGTTGAATATTTCCGCTGGAAATACCTACTATTATCTTACTCTTTGACTTTAAATTACGAAAGAAGGTCGACAGTCTTAACGTAGCATCTCCCCAGGCAAAAAAATGTTGGCTAAAATTTTTTGTTTGCCAGATATACGTTTTATCAGTGCACTTTCACAATATTCGCATTCGCAATAATCAATGCGGAGCTTTTGCGAATGTTAAAATTTATGCGGAACTTCCGCGGTTGTGAGTGCGAATGCGAATGCGAATATTCGCAACAACCCTGGTACAGACCTCGGCCTGTTACAATTTTATTATAAGTATAGATATAGACTTCATTTATATTAAAAATTTAATACAATACAATTTTTCAAACAGGTGGCTGCCTTCCCTAAAAATATTTTCGGCAATAAAATTTCCCCAACCTCTTCAGTTTGATACCCATATTGTAATATTCAATTTATCTTATAAATTAAATTAAATTAAAATTTTCAAACAGGTGGCAACTCTAAGAAGATATTTTTGGCTGTAAGCCTTCTTAAGCTTCTTTCTTTTGACGCCCATATTCCAATATTCACTTTTTCATATCAATTTACTTAAACTGCAATTTTGAAACAGGTGACAACTCTCTAATTTTATTCTTTCTATATTTTAAGTTAGACCTCTAGCAATACATCGGTGAAAACTGAATTCAAATCCATGCATTCGTTTTCGAGTGATGCGCGTGCAAACATACAGACAGAAAAATTCTGGTTGATTTGGCTTCTGGTGCTCTAATAAAGACCCCCCCACATTAATTTTTCGTTAATATCTGTAATGTATAGACATCGACCTGTTAAAATTTTATTATATGTATAGATGTGTTTCTTGTGTGTAAATTTGTAAGTGTGTATGCATATGCTGATGACATTCAGTTATATTTGTCTGGTAGTTTCAGTAATCTAGGTGATCTTTCTCGTAAAGTTAATAGTGATCCTGCATCCATTTTGTGCTGGACGATTGCCAATGCACTCTGTTTGAATGCTGATAAATCGTATGTGTTGCCAATCTCAAAAAAAAAACAATTTCCTAGAGACCAAATTCCTCCACGTTGCATTGGTAACACTACTTTGAAAACCGTTAATAAAATTTAAAATCTTGGGTTTATTATAAACTCGAATATGACATGTACTGATCATATGAACTCTGTGGTAGGTAAGGTTTATTGTGTTTTGCGCAATCTAAGGCAATCTGAAAAGTTTACGTCCGTTAACATTAGAAGAAAACTTGCCGTGCAACTAATCTTGCCAATTATAGCCTATTCTGAAGTAGTTTATAATAAGTTAGACTCACGTTCTGCTCACAAAATTGATGTTGTCTTCTATTTATATCGCTTATCTTATTTAACTTATTTTTCCTTATAAGATTATTTAATACATTTTATATAAATTCACCAAGTAATATGACTTAAATTGAGTCTCAAGTTAGTATCCATTAATATTTATATGTTGTGCTATAAAAGATTGTATATCTTCTTGTACTAATTACTCTTTTTAATAAATTAAATGAAATGCCCCACCAACCAAGCTATCAATAGGCGGTCATACCCACTTCTACTTGAACTTTAGCGCAAAGAGAACATAGTCCTTTTTATAAATTTTTTTTTTTTGTTTCTGTGCTTTAAATACCTGCATTTGTTACGTTCTTTAATAAAATTTATTGAACCATTCTTAAAAAAAAGTACTAAGTAGACATAACGCAATTTTTTGCAATGTCAAAGCTGTTGATTGATGGGTTACTATTAACTGCGTTGGCGACGTTCGTTGCGCTACCACTGTTTGCTTCAAAACTACCGACACTCGATATATTACCGTCCATTGCATTATAGAGCAGGGGTTCTTAAAATTTTAAGATGATGGAACCCTTACTAAACAACTTTCATTTTATGGAACCCCACATCAAATTACTAAAAATCAAAGGCAGTGCAATTTAAATATGAATAAAAACTTTTACAAGAAATAGTATACATACTTTAAAATTTAATGTAAATAATGAAATTATTTCACTGTTATTAATTATTGTATAAAATAGTAGATCGATATAATGTCTGAAAGCTGTATGCGCATTTCTGGGGTAGCATCCAATTTCGACATGAATTTGATTTTGTATACGTGTAAGCTGAAAACCCTGTTGACAGAGTAAGTTGTGACAGAAGGAAGCTAAGCTAAGATGGCCTCTTGGCGACTTCATGATATTTACTCTTAACACTAACGCAAAACTCTTTCAGAGACAAAGATTCAAATGTGTGGATTTTGTACCAAACCTATATTATTACTACCTCCCGAAAAATAATCTGACAAAGATTTCAGGTGATTTACCAAGTGCCTAGTAATGACATTTCACATTTCATTTGGCGATTCATCGCGTTCCTTATAGAAAGTTGTATACAGTGAAACCCGCTTAAGTACCTCCCCGCTTAAGTACCTAACCCGCTTAAGTAATCAACATTTTTGGGCCCCGTGAATATTTTAGTGTAATCTGGAGAAAAAACCCTCATTTAAGTACCTCCCCACTTATTTACCCAACCCGCCTAAGTACCTAAATTTTTCGTACCCCATTTACCATTTTAATTTTATTTTCACCTTTTAAGTGCTCCCGCAACACGTTCGGCAAAAAAATTCTACAAAAAGATCAACGGTAATTTTTAGCCTCTTGAAACTTGCACATTATTAATGGTCTATAAACACTACTGCGAAAAAAGTTTGAAATTTTGATGAAAATTTGATGAAGTTTCTTTTCCGTGTTCTAAAAAAAAAAAACCAAAAAATTTTAGCTTAGGTTTAAATGATATTTGTTAGGGAATGATTTGTGTTTTAATTGAAAAATCTTAAAAATTAATAAATAGGCATAAGTGGCAAGCAACATCATTCTGAATTTGGTCCGAAATGATAGATACGTCCAACACTGTATCTAAATATAAATATCGTCGTTTAAAGTACAAAACCGCGTATCGTCATTCTGCAAAACCGCGTAACCGACATTGGCTGCCCAAAATTGGATTTGCTCACACAAGCTCTTGGCTCAATCCTCATCCATTCGTCCTAAAATATACTAGCCAGAAATGCGATTGCTTTATAAAAAATGGAACCATTTTGAAATATGAGTATTTTTACGCTTTAGAAAATAATTTCTACAACTTCACATACGCGATTTTTCATTTTGCTGATACGCGGTTTTGCATTTTGTTGATACGCGGTTTTGCACTTTAAACGACGATATGTATAATCAATGACTTTAAAGGATTGAATTCTTGTCAGAATGACATAACATTGCTTTATAGATTTTTTTATAAAGTTTTATTTATGTGTTTAAATAATACTACGTACACTTCATTAAATGTTCATGTTTTATTCAGGGAAATATTTACGTAAGTTAACAAGAAGATTAACTACATCAATAATTATGTTCGCTTAAGTACCCGCATCGAGATACTTAAGCGGGTTCTTTTAAGTATCCAACCCGTCTAAGTACCTCAAAAAGCTGAAATTTTTCGTGAGGTACTTAAGCGGGTTTTACTGGATAACCCTTTGGCTACAGCGGCCAACAACACATACCGGTTAGAAAAAAACAAGCTGGCAAGCGCAAGCTCAACGCTCTTATGTAGGTATGGCACTCAGTACGGAAATCATACCAACTATGAGGATACTTGAAAATAGATTATTGCGTCTCGGTCAAGCTGTTTATAGAACCATTCTTTCTGTGTGCAACTCAAACCGATCGCCGTGCTTATTAATACCAAAATTAATTTCGCAGAACCCCGGTGACTTCTACGGGACCCTTGGGTTCCGCGGAACACACTTTAAGAAGCTCTGTTATAGAGGACGCTCGATGCTCTATTACTACGTTTATGCGTAGGCAAATTCACGAAATGATTTCATGATTTTGGACTAAAATTGGCTGCATAAACACAATATCATGAATTCAACTATACTCGAAAATTAACCATGAATTTGGGCATCATTTCATGAAATCGGCAAGGCCAAGCTTAATAAACAGCTGTTTACTAAGGTTATGAAGTTTTTAAATCGAAAGCATGTAGTGGCATAGCCATGAATTAAACACTGGAAAACTTACGTGGATTTGTTGTAATATTAAAGAAATTCAAACAGAATAAATTCAAATGCACTAAAACCAATTTAAATATAACATGGACCATTTCCTGGTACCAACGCCATTTGTAAATTCAAAAAAATTCTAAAAAAAAACACAACCCTACTGTTTGGTTTTTCGCTGGTGCGCTGCCACTTTTTCTAAACACTTCATTTCAAGTATTCGTGAATTCTGCCGTATAAACATAGTATGTTATCGATTTGGTCAGTGCCGCTGCTGTCCTTTGTTTCGTTGCTGATTTCTGTATTAATGCCGCCGTTGTTGACCACCATCAGGTACATTGTCCAATACCAATTGTGCCAGTTTATTCCTCAACCACTCGTTTTCCTTTACAAGCAAATCATTATTTTTCTTCAGCGCTTCTGTTCACGTACATGTTGGTATCAAACACCTACTACTGATACTACTTCACCAACTATAATACTTAACCTCAAATACCTCAACAGCAGCGTGGGAGTTTATGTATATATTTTTCATCCAACTACATATATCTGCGCGGGATTTCAACCACATAGTGGATATTCACCGGCATTTAATCACTAAGTAAATATCATTCAACCATTCATACATATATTATTATTCCTCCTAATTTATCAATCCCTTTGCGCGAGTTCCCCCTGAACTCAACCAATCCAATTAAATTTGCTCATATGTACGATATTTGTACATTAAAATTTGCATTAACTAGAATTCATTAACATCATCATACAGTCCATTTAAAATCTTTGCTTAAATATTAAGTAAACTTTGCAAATGGATTACAATTGGAATTAAAAACTTACTTTGAAAATCTAATTGCCAATCTCGCAATTTAGTAACATGGTCCTTGCGAGCGAAATTGGAAACAGTGGCAACGCAACCATTCGGACAGTTGAAATTACGCTGCTCAACACTGAGCGGCAGCTGTCATTTTCTCCTATTTCTCTCATTTTCACTCGATCAATTTCAACCTTTCAGCTAATCGGGAGCACCAAAAACAGCGAACAACAAAATTTTCAAACGCTGCAACGCGCGACTTAAAAACACGATTTAAGTGCTAGTGTATTAAATTTAAAATGTGCTGATGAACTCCTTACCCACACTGTTCAAAAAATCTGAAATTTCGGTACATACACACATATAAATTCAGGACCGTATTTAAGAAAAGTCGCCTAAATTCGACAATTTTTATGCGATTCCAATAAATGAATAATTTAAGATAGTACTCCATATTTGGAAATTGTAGAAATTATCGATGGCCAAATTTAAAAAAATTAAGAGTAATATAGATCTTTTTTAATTTATCCGATAATAAATACCAATTTAAAGGCCTATATATCATCTTCTCAGATCATATTCGATCTTTGAAATCGAATCAAAAACAGTCATTCAAATACTCATTAATCTACAAAATCCTATTTTCTGACCTAAATCGACAGGTCGCGACCTCTAAATGACCTTTAAAAAATCTATAAAAATAGATCAACACAACCAGACGTGTTTTTGTTTCGCTCTGTCGTATTTTCGGCATTGTCGTGAGAATTAAAATTTATGTAAACAATAAAGACTTATTAACTCTTAAATTGTGTGCGAATATCCTGAAATTCTTTTCATAATATCAAGTGCGGCGCGCATCAGTAATTGCATTTTGTTGCTTAAAATAAATACACCAAATAATTTAATTCCCCGCTTGTTTGTTATGTCGGTCACTGCTCTCCCCTCACAAAAACGTCGGCTGAGCAAAGGCTCCCTTTCCGCAAAGGCAGCTAAGATTGATGAGGGCACAATTATCACTCTCACAGCGGTATACAACAAGCTGAAAGAGGTAGAGCAGAGATTGCAGCAGCAGACTGAACAATTACGGCCGCTAATCGAAAGTGTCTCTCACAAAATCATTGAAGTGGAGAACAAACTTACAGAGCGAATTGATGAGGAGATTTATTTTAATCAAATGATGCTTTTTTCATAACAGTTTGTATTTAACAAAAGCAAAAAATTAACAATATGTACAACAATACATACATAAATCAATACACAAAACGTTTTCGCTCATAACGATTGAATAGCCTCTATACATGCTATGATGACTCATGCTTACGACGTATTACCGAAGTACTATTAAAACTACTATATCTCGAGAAAGAAATATCAAATCGCAACACACGAAAATAATGCCCTAAGTAGAAATGAGCAAAAAATTTGATGTTTTCATTATATAACCTCAAATATCACAAAACCCCGTGTTTTTGGCAATCTGGGGTAGGATATCTAAAAATTCTAGTACTAGAGCAATTGTGCGGCGAGATTTGGATTCAGCACCAAGAAACGATGTGTTTTACTCAGGTGGTAAAAAAGTCAAAATTTGTACAAACATTAGAGAAGAAAACAAGAAATACTTAACTTACGCGTAGCGTACTAGCATTTTCAACGCAACTAGAATTCAACAAAGTGGGTTTGCAACTTCAGCTTTTTATCAATCATGGTTGTATTTTAGTGCATGTAAATTTGTATATTCTTGTAAATTCCGCATCTTCATGAACACCGCAGCTTATAATATTTCAAATCATTTCAGGTTTTAACTATCTCGGAGTAATATTAGTTAAAAAAAGCACTAAAAAAGGCACTAGGCACTAAGTAATTTTTTTGGCGTTTTAATTTTCAAAAAGCACTAAATCTAGTGCTTTAAGCACCAAGTTGGCAACTACGGTAACTGAATCAACAACGGTCATTTCAGCACTGAAGGAGAGAGTGGAAAAGTCTGAGTTGGAAATTGAGTGCTTGAAAGCGGAGTTAGCGAAGGGAGTAAAGCAGAGATTGACTACTGATTTTGCTGCTGACGCCGTTGCTTTTGGCGTACCATTCAAGGAAGGGGAAAACCTAAAGAGTATATTTAATCAGGTCGGTTTGTCGATCGACTTCCTGGCTCCGCAAATAAGAGATATCTTTCGCACAAGGCCTTCACGTGCTGGCCTTAACGGCGCGATTGTGATAAAATTCCATTCACCTCTTGATCGCAATCGTACTCTCCGCGCCTTGGCGAATATCGCAATCGCATGAAAACTACTGTTCCCCTGCAACCCCTTGGCATACAGGGGAATTTTCAATTATATGAGAGCCTTAGCAAAGCTAATAGGCTATGCTGCAAGCGGCCATACAACTTCAGCGTGAGGGGAAATTGTGGTCTGCATTCACCATCCGCGGCTGTGTGAACGTCAGACAGACCGATGATAAAGCCAGCCAGCCAACCAAAGTTTCATGCTAAGAAAAAAAAAATAAAAAATAAAAATTTGGAGCAGTTTCGCTAGCTATAGGCCTGTATGTTTGTTTGATTGTATGTTTGTTGTTCTGTTTTTTGTTTACTTTTGTAATGTAAAGATAGCGCAAGTCTATTTGTTTTGTTTGGTTTTTCTGACATGGTCTTGTTTTCGCTACCTTAAAGTTGCTTTAAAGGCCCAAAAATTAGTGCGAACAATAGAAGTCCGAATGGCATTGCGGACAATAGCCTTGCAACGCTGAATATTTTGTGCAGGCGGCAAAATGGGTTCAATGTTGTGCGCTTTAATGCGCGCAGCTGGAATAGTGAAAAGATGGATGAAATTAGAGGAATATTTGAATCCTCTTATGTTGATGTCATTTGTGTTTCCGAGACCTGGTTTAGACCTGAAGTAAAGGACGCCCTTTTTGACATATTTAAACGGTTACACGATTTATAGGACGGATAGAAAGGTAAAGAAAGGTGGTGGTGTCGCTATAAACTGTAAAAACTACTTAGAAACTCGGTTTATATCAAGAACATCTGATAGCGGTACTGAGCATCTGTTAGTTGAAGTGTCTAGTTCATATTCCAAAGTCCTTTTGTCTTGCGTTTATAACCCGCATTAATGATGTAGTGTGAATGAATATTTTACTATGTTTTCATCTGTCGCTGTTGATTATAATGACATTATTATTTGTGGAGATTTTAATGTGAATCTGTTGGGTAATGGCTCGTATTGCTCTCACTTGTTAGATTATGTATCTGGTGTTGGTCTAGATCAGGGAACTGCAATTATTCGTGTTTTTAAGTAATTGGTTGAATAACACAAGAAATAGTGTTAGTGGATATTATTCATTGCAGAATATTCACACATATGCACTAACACTATTTTACGCTCGGCACACAAAGCGAGAGCATGTACAATGACTAAGTTCTCTATTGATATGAATTGGTGTAATGCTCACATTTGTTTATGGTGGCGCCCGCATGTCGCAAAGTGTTGGGAAATTAAATTGTTCCTTCAGTACGAAATCTATACAAAAACTATACTTTTCGACTGTAAATTGCATCGACTCACAGTGCTGTATGAGCGGGCAAAAATCAAAAAAATTGTTGTCACGTATGTCAACGTGTTTGGTATCGTTGGAAAGGAAATTTATCCTAGATTAAGGATCTGGACTTAGTTTTTGTTTTTATCTCATAAGGTTCTCACAAAAACCTCTTAAAGTTGTGTGTTTTTTATATATTTTTTCCTTTTATCAAATTGCCTTTAGCTGGAGTCTTTACAAAAAAAAATTGCTAAAAATACAATTTATCATACTTTATCTTAAGACACAATTTTTCTAATTAGAAAATCTGTAAGGAAACCACTCTATAGAGCTTTTTAAAAAATATTGAGTTTCCTGGCTGGAATGGCCTATTTGCTACACCCTAAAATTTGTTGCAGAAAATTTAAAAAATTCCTAAGTTTACAAAGGGATAAAAAAAAATATGTAAAAGTATGTTTTTTTTTTATTCTTTTATTTGAAAGAAGGGGCATTTTTCTTTGAAATAAAAAAAAAAGTCTGCAGACTCATTGCGCTTTTCGAAGAAAATCGTTTTTTTTAAGGTTATAAAATAAACTTTTGCAAAAAAAAAATTTCACTGATTACAGTTACCACAGTATTTTCCATTACTTAAATGCCAAAACATTCTTTAAAAATAGTAAAGTTTATTACTGTAGACACACGCGGTAGTGTTCTGTGCTGTGTAGTGAAGCGTAAAATAGTGAAAAAACTAATATTAATATGAATTCAATTATAAAAAACTCAATTTTAGCTGATATCTGGATTTCTACTCGTCCATCAGATAGAGTGTCTGCATTATCTGCATTTTTTGAAGACAAATTAATACACGCTAAATGCGACAAAGCACTTTTGAATCAAAAAATAAAACTTTTTAATAGTGAGATGAAAAATAAGTGGAATTATAGTGGCCGCAAAAGAAGCGCTTTTGAAAAAACATATTCTAAATGGCTAAATTGGACATTCCTTTCCCTTCCGGATTCCAATGGAAATAAGGATAAATGTGCTGAACGGGGAAGACCTTCTAAAGAAGAATTTTGCGAAGCTTCACGGAGACCAAAAAATCGAAGGGTAGAGCATTTGTTGAAAAACTATTCCATCGAAGAGCTCGAGTATGCTCTGAAAAAAATGAAAAAAGCAAGCAAAGTTGAATGTTTTGAAAGTAGTACCGAAGGTTTGCCCATATCTGATTCACTCGCACTATACATAGATCTGAACTTATCAGATCGTAAATATAATAGTTTACGTGCAAAAATAAACCGGTTGCATAAAGATTGTATACCGAGCTTAAACGCATTGCAAACAAAAAAACAAACTTTGCTGCCAACGATTAAATCGACTGAATATTCAGCCGAAGTTGATCTGAAATCATTATTGCTGAAAACAACGCAAAGTATTTTAGAACTAAGCCCAGATAATGGTGACATAACCAAAGCTTCTTTGGTTTGTAAGTGGGGCATGGATGGAAGTTCGGGGCATAGCCGCTATAAGCAAAATTTTGGTGACGACAAATTAACGGATGAGTTTATGTTCATCATTGCGCTAGTCCCTCTGAGGTAACAAAAAATTATCTAATATGTCTTCCAAAAACATTCAATAGCCTTTAAAAATAAATTCGAGTTTAGATCAGTAAATGGCATTTTAATTTACATTGACAACTTTTTACAGTATTATTTTGCAAAAGGCTGGTCTGAATTAATTAATTTACTCGATTAGCTATTTTGCGATATGACGGTCTTATATCTTTTCGACAAGCCATATAAGTTATTAAAAAATAAATATTTTTTCCAGGTTAATTGATTTGTCATCCAACAAAAATATATGGACCAATAACAAATGCTCATCGTCTTTTTATTGTCGTCCAATTAAGTTTAGTTTCAAGAAGGAAAACCGCGAACTAGTTCTATTCGAATATAATGATATGTCGAGAAAAATTGAGAACTTAGAAGATGATGTTGTAATACGAAACGGAAAAGGGATTCAAGTTTCTTATCAAATGCATTGCACCATGATTGATGGATCTGTTGCCAATATTTTGACTGGCACTAATGCTTCCAGTAACTGTTTTATTTGCCATGCCAAACCGACCGAAATGAATGTTACTAATTTTACAAAAGTACCAATCGCTAATCATTACAAGTATGGGTTGTCTACACTGCATGCTTGGATTAGATGTTTTGAGTGTTTACTCCACATCGCATACCGTTTAACATTTAAATGCTGGCAAGTTCGCAAAGAAAACAAAGACGCCTTTTCTGCGAATAAAGTTAGGATTCAAAATGAGTTTAGGACAAGATTAGGCTTAATAGTGGACCAAGTAAAGACTGGATTTGGAACAACTAATGATGGCAACACAGCTCGCAAATTTTTTTCAAATGCAGAAGTGGCATCAGAAATTACCGGCATTAATAAAGAGCTAATTCAAAATTTTTCAATAATACTGCGATTAATATCGTGTGGAATGCGTATTAATATCGACGCGTTTAGAGAGCTCCTTATAAGGACAAGAACAATGTATTTGACTGAATACGAATGGTACTACATGCCTAGCAGCGTGCATAAAATATTGATGCATGGGTGTGAGGTTATTGAGTATTTCGATCTACCAATTGGTAAGAAAATCGATTTGTTGCTATTCGGCATTTTTTACTACTACGAATTTATTCCCACAGGCAATTTTTCAGAGGAAGCTCTGGAAGCTTTACATAAACACATACGTATCGTACGATATGATCATACACGTAAAACTGCTCGGGAGCATACAAACAGAGACTTGATGTCATACTTAACAATATCATCAGATCCTGAAGTAGTTTTTAAAAGGAGTGCTATCCCAAACAAAAATGCAGTTTATACAATGGACGAGCTGGAAGAGTATTTAGTCGATGCTGAAGAAACTTAAAAGTAATAAGTACCCTTCAGTCAACTCAATTAGTTTTATACTAATCAAATACTAGTCAGCCACACGGCCTCAACTAGTTCGAGTTCTGTAATTTTTCCATATAAGCAACTGGCCACGGCGATGTCCTACGAGATGGCAATTGTCCTCTTCTGCATCAGCACTATACCAGTTGGCATACTAGTCAGCCTCTGCATCAGCAATATATCAGTTGACATACTAGTCAATATATACATCAATATCATACCATTTAAGATACTAGTTCGTATATACGTCATGATCGTACCTGTTGGCATACTAGTCATTATATACATCAGAATCATAGCAGTTGACATACTACTCAGTCTATGCGCCAGAACATACTAGTCAGTATGCACGTCAAGATCCTACCACTTGTCATACTAGTCCACGAATTTGACATTCATTCCAGTTGGTATACTATGGGATGGGATTTTTCTGATTAGTATGATTTCTAGTATAGATTACACTTTTTCTGACTAGTATGATTTCAACCCGAAATTCATGAATGAATTCATGTATGAATACACCACAAAATTCATGTATGAATACACCACAATTCATGTATGAATACACCACAAAATATATAGTCAATGAACTAGTGTGTTTGCTGAGTAGTTTGGAATTTGACTGCATGATGACTTTAATTTTTCAATAAACGGCGTTAGATAAAACAAATAATTTTTGATTCAGTATTTTGCAACAACTCTTGTTCGTGCGAAGTAACTAATAAAAAGGAAAACAAAATTATATTTGTCTTTTGAGTATTTAATGTCGTCTTGAATGAATCAAATTTTTTAAGCGTGTGACATCCACACCAAAAGATATAATCAATTTAAAAAAACATTTTGTAGTCAAAAAGGACCAAAATGAAAGTAGCTGCCATTCCTAGAGGGTTTGCGTAAGAGAGATATAGGGAATCTTATTTGCCATGAATTAAGCCATAGAATGAAGCCTTGAAGTCTTTAATATTATTAGGAAAACGCCCTGTATAAATAAAATAACTACTCAGTATTGGAACTACTTCTGAATATCAAATTTTGCAGTTTCAATCTCAGTTTCCATGAAAAATGTAAGAGCTAGGTAAAAAAAAAAAATTGATTTTTGAAATCTCCGTACTCTAATCCACCAAGAAACCAATTTTTACTCAAATCCGTCCATTATTCTATTTTTGCCCACTTTTTATATGGAGACACAGCACTGTGCGACTTTTTAATTTGCTCATATATTTTCTTAGTACATGCATACATAGATTCCCTTCAAGATCAATGATTTGATGGTATTCATGGGAAAGTTTATGTAGGTACATTTTATACTTTGAACATAAATGTGTATGCACATATTTTAAGGTACACTTCTTAACAAACAAATTTTTTAAAGTTATTATGCATGGATAAAGGAGACATCTTCCTTGATTCAGTAGTAAAGTTTGACATTTTATTTTTAGTATTTCAAGTGCTTATCAAAACTTTACGATACTCACATATTGACAAGATTGGCCATTTGTTTATGAAAATGCAGTTTATACTTTAATAAAACCCCAAGGTTCAATTTTTGCGCAACATTAAAAAAATCAACAAACTTTCGTAAAAATTTCGGGCTTTTAACTCGATTTCCTAGAAATACATGTTTTGAGAATGCCGTTTGCAGTCCGATCAATTTAAATGAAGTGCAAGTTTAAAATAGCTGCGACTTATCGTTGATTTTTAATATATATTGTCCTTTAAAGTGCAAAACCGCGTATCAACAAAATGCAAAACCGCGTATCAGCAAAATACAAAACCGCGTATGTGAGATTGCATAAATTATTTTCTAGAGTAAAAAAACACTCATATTTCAAAATGGTTATCTTTTTTATAAAGCAAACGCATTTCTGCCTAGTATATTTCAGGACGAATGGATAAGGATTGAGCCAAGAGCTTGTGTGAGCAAATCCAATTTTTGGCAGCCAATGTCAGTTACGCGGTTTTGCAGAATGACGATACGCGGTTTTGTACTTTAAACGACGATATATATTTTTTTTGATGAAGGTGTTGCTCATTTTCTTCGTTTAAAAAAATCGCGTTTAGATAATATGACATTGACGGCAAATTCCAGCTGCTTTAAACTTGTACTTTATTATACTAAAATTAAAATAGAAAGCTCGAAATTTTTACGAAAGTTTGTCGATTTTTTTAATGTTGTTCAAAGATTTAAACTTATTTTCATACAGTTTTTGTTAAGGAATTAACTATATTTTTATAAACAAATAATTAGAATTAAAAAATAATAAAATAAATAGTCAACTCTAGTCAATATATGAGTGTCGTGAAGTTGTGATATTTAAGAACATAAAGAATTAACGAAGACACTGTTTCTAACTATATGAAGCTGATTTCAACATTTTGTTTTAATAAGATTTAGTATCGAAAATATTCTTTCAAAACTTGCCTAGGAATGTGAGGTTGATAGTACACCTTTTGCTATGTTATAATGGTTATTTCAAAACCTTTTTTCAAAACTTACAAAGGCAAAAACGAGAAGGCGAAGACAAAAAGATAAAACGAATTCCCGCAGTGAATTTTCAGAGCTACGTTTATATTTAAGGTATTCATCACAAAATTGTACTAAAAAGTACTGCGTAGTAAACGAAATTGTATCAAAAAAGTACAATTGTACCAAAAATGCCAACACTGATGTAGAACAAAGCAGAACACAAATAATATTAAACTCATTGAAATTATTTTCAGCCTCTCATTCGACCAAATGAGTAAAATCCAGCTGGGTAGACCACACTCGATAGAGACAAAAATTGACGCCTCAAATAAGAGTTAGTATATTTTGAGTGTATTCTTGTTTTGGTGGAAATTACTCTTAGTCATTTTTTGAATTAATGTAAGTGTTCATTTGCACCAATTTTTATGGATCATGAATAAGTACACTAATTTCATTAGTACTCAAAGCCGGTCTCTGGTCTAGATGTGGTTAATTTATCGGTACCCACAAGGTATGGGCAAAACTGTTGTCCTAGCCTGCTCGATTATATTATTGTGTCTGATATGTCAATAGTAGTAAAATTTTACCAAATCTCATTTATCTCGGACCATGATCTTATTTTCTGTGCGTTTGATATAAAGTTTGACCGGCATAGTATAGTAACTAGTCCGTGTTCTGTGGCGTAACTTAAAAAACCTTCGTGTACATGTTAGTGACAGTCCTAATTGTTCCCTTAGTCCTGAAGACCTCAATAATGCCTTTGTCAATCGTGCTACTCCATCCTGTGCAAATATTTGCTCCATTCCCAGTCCTTCGCCTGTTTCGTCTGTTCTTAAAAATTTTGAGTTTGAAGCTGTGTCAGAGGTTGAAGTAGCAATGTGTATTAATAAAATAAGGCCAAATGCAGTAGGGGCGGATAGCATTCCAATTAAATTTGTAAAACTAATTACCCCGTACATTCTGCCTACTCTCACCTCAGTCAAGTGCAATGCTTGCGAGGGGTGTAGTCACCTCAGAGTCTGCTCAGGACTACGGACACATCGGCAGTGGACCACATCGTATGGGCCCCCTGCTGCTCAAACAGAGCAGCCTCCACGGGTAACCCTAGTCCACTTGAGCAGTCCCACATAAACACCACAGCACAACAACATAACACTATAGACCCCACCACAACCGCGACAGACCACAGATCACACACAACCCCACCACCACCCACACGCCGCCGTCAACAACTCTTGGTTCCTCCTACAATCTGCACAGTATGTCAGACCAGGATATTCCGTGATGTGACATCAGTCAAGTGCAACACCTGCCTTGGTTGGTGCCACTTTAGGGCATGTTCAGGTCTGCGCACCACGCGAGATTGGACTAGGAACTTCGAGGGCCCGCGTTGCTCAGCACGGTCGCAAACTTCAACCACGACGCCTCCTACCACCTCCACAGGGCGGCAACCACCTCAGCAGCGCAGCCAATGGCGTTACGGCCAAACACATCACTCACACCCCGCATTACCACACGTCTGCCGAACCACATGAAGCTCCTTCAATTTAACTGCAACGGGCTTCATAGCAATATCGAGGAGATAACCGTCTTTATGGGAAGGCATGGTATAGCTGCGGTCCATCGAGATCGCGAGCGAGATAATGGTGGTGGCTTAGCGTTCATCAGGCACCACATCGTGCAGTATCGTCTTATCGAAGCAGACATCGACCGCAGGGATACCATCCTAGAATGTCAGGGCATTGCTATCCGCTCAGGCGATGTTTAGCTCGAAATATTCAACGTTTACATACACCCTGTCACCTGCTGCCCGGCAGGATATCACCCTAATATAGGTGTGCTCCTCAGAGGTGAAAACCGAATGGTAGTAGGTGCTTTAATGCGCACCACGATCTTTGGCACTCAAGCCTGTCAAACGATCGTAGGGGAACCGATTTGGCTGAGCAGATAGTAGATTCGACAATCTGCAGCTGCTGCAGCTCGCCAGACATAACAATAGTCAGCGCTGGTCTGATAAACAGCATACCATGGCGACCTATGCTGACTTTGCCATCAGAACATCTGCTCATAGTCATCTCGATCGATAAACCAACCGACTTTGCTTCGGCGGAGCACCGAACATATATCAACTTCTCCAAAGCTGATTGGAAAGGCTTCGCGGAATTTACTGAAAACACCTTCGCTGCTCTCCCCACACCAACCGACGTCCACCTTGGTGAACGTAAGCTCCACAGGGCTGTCACTACTGCTGCAGCCCGCTTCGTACCGGCAGGATACATCACTGACCTACGCCAAATTTCATGCCGAAGCGGCTGTCCTAGCCGATGAGCGTGAGAGCCTTAGTCAGACCGATCCCGGTGATCCCCGTATCAGGGATCTTAACGCGGAGATTCGGCAACTAGTGAAAGTACATAAACGGAATAAGTAGGAAGAACATGTGAAGACCTGTTACTTCACCTCTGGTGTGAGTAAGCTTCGGTAAACCGTGAGGTCACTGTCCAATCCTATGAAGCACGACAACAGAATCGAAATCTCTTTCCGCGACCATGCCTCGTCGGCCCCGGAGCGATGCGCGAGCTACTTTAGCCGGCAGTTCATACTGCATCATCCGGTGGACAAAACCAAGCGTCGAGTGACAAGAAGGCTGCACAAACTGCCAACAAATTGTGCCCCCCTTGCTTTCACTTGCGGTGAAGTTCAGGTGGCCATCGGGAAGGCGAAAGCCTCCAAAGCCATGGGACGCGACGGAATATGCATGTTTATGCTGAAAAATTTGGGTACTGCGGGAGTAGACTATTTAGCCAAGGTTCTCAACCTGTCAAAGGGGCCACTCTTGTCACTCCAGACATCTGGAAGATGAGGAGAGTGGTCCCAATGCTCAAACCGGGGAGACCAGCCAACAAATGAGAGTCTTATCGCCCGATAACGCTCCTTTCCCCGGTAGCGAAGACACTTGAGGCCCAGCTGCACCCGTATTTCACGAACCACCTGACCCCAGCGAAGCATCAGCATGGTTTCCGTAAAGTGCACAGTACAACAACAGCACTTAACGCCAAAAACACTCAGATAACTCGGGGCCTTAACCGTTACCGTCCCTGAGAGAGAACGACTCCAGTAGCGTTGGACCTGTCAAAGGCTTTTGACACTGTCAGCCATTCCACGCTACAAGAAGATATATAGGCTTCCTCTCTCCCACAGAGGCTCAAACGGTGGTCGACAAATTATCTGAGTGGTCGACACTCGTCGGTAATGTTTAGAGACTAATCGAGCAAACTTAGAAAAATCAAACAGGGGGTTCCACAGGGTGCTGTCCTATCCCCGCTACTGTTTAACTTTTATATTTCAAAGCTCTCTCAACCACCAGAGGGAGTCTCGATTGTCTCCTACGCCGACGATTGCTCGATCATGGCGACTGGGAATGGAATGGATGACCTGTGTTCGAAAGTAAACGGGTATCTCTCCGATCTTTCTCGCTTCTTCACTGCAAAGTGTCTAGCCCTCTCCCCTACGAAATCCTCTGCGACCTTGTTCACCACCTGGACGAAGGAGGTCAGGCTACCGCTGGGAATTCACGTCGATGACACACCAATTCCGACGGTGAATAACCCCAAGATACTCGGAGTAACATTCGACAGCCTGCTCTTCTTCTCTGAGTAGGCAACCGCTATTATCAACAAAGTACAGAGCCGCAACAAAGTCCCCAAGTCGCTAGCCGGCAGTACCTGGGGCAAAGACAAAGAAACATTGCTGGCAACATACAAGGCAATAGGCCGGCAGGTTTTAAACTACGCGGCACCAGTGTGGTCGCTGGGGCCTAGTGGGACACAGTGGATGAAGCTACAGACAGCACAGAACAAAGCACTCAGGACAGCGACCGGATGCCTCCTGATGTCACCCGAATACCACCTCCGTGACGAGGCGAAAATGCTCCCAATTAGGTAGCATAACATAATGCTCTGCAAGCAGTTTCTGGTTGGGAGGAACATATGCGGCCACCCAAACAGACAGCTGCTTGCAGAGGAGCCTTCGCCTAGACACGTCAGGAGGCATCTATATGAACTGACGGACAAAGTCCAGAGGTTCATTAAGCAGCCTCTCGACCCGTCAGCATACCGACAGGCCCTGAACGGCATTCACAAGGACTCAGTCTTGAGTTATGTAGACTCTGGACCTGTGAATGCCGTGCCCGGAAAACCCCACAACCCCAACGGCGCTGTCCCTGTGGACCGACCCCAAAGAGGCTGCACGCTTCTTGGGACTGCCGCTAGTGGAACTCGACGACAACGACTGAGATACCAACCGATCTGGGCGGGGTTGTTGTAGCCGCTACAACAACAACAACAGGGCCTGATTTAAAAGATCAGAAATGCTTGATGAATCTCCTGTGTCCGGCTGAACAGATGCCGCCTCCCAAAAAGCATCCCAGGATTGAGACCAGTTAGATCCTGTTCATGGCATACTGGAGCATGTATACGATTTGTTCGATATTGGGCTGGCGAGAGCAGTATTCCGCCACTTTAGTATGTGAGGGTGACACCTCACAGAAATGGCTGGTGGGCTAATGCTGCAATCGCCTCCGTCTCGTTAAAACCCTGGCAGGTCTTCAAGTACGTTCAATACACGTCGTCATTTAGTTGGCCGCACAGGTCCAGTTGAGATTTACTCCTGGTTTTGCGCTGTCTTGGCTCTGAACACAATATGCCATAAGGACTTGTGTCAACCCTCGCGATGCCCTGCTCCTTTGAGAGAAGAGAACGTCGGGACACTTAAAGCGACTGTGCTACGTGTGGAGAAAGCGGCTTGAAGCGCAGACCCAATTGATTGGAAGTGAAGGCACCACGAGCACGGAAAAAGCCGCCGCCGCCAACTCCCGGCGGCCAAACGACAACTCCCGGCAGCCGGGATAGTCGTCTTCAAACGCCACCGCAAGCTTGGGAACTTGCGAAGGCAATGAAGATGAGCAATTGGCCCAGATTCGGCTCGTATTGAAGAAGATGCAGAGTGCTGTCTCCAAACAGAAGAATGTGTCCATGGACGTAGAAACGGGTATGGCCCAAATCGAGGAGAGCTTAAATATACTAAGCTACCTCCGAGAGCAGCCCTTTCCGAGCTCTGGCTCGCAAAAGAGAGGTCGAACTTGATCCGACTCCCCTACAGGCGAGCCGGAAAAGAAAAAGAATACTAACTATAATAATAATAGTAATAATATTATTATTAATAATAGTAATAACGATAATAATGCACAGAAAACCGTACCAGATAATCAATGGGAAACGGTTGGAAGAAGCAGAAAGCCCAAGCCAGGGCCAGCGCCAGGCCTTGGTCAATAGGGCGAAGCGACCAGCCGTAAAAAAAGAAGGTGAGAAAAAAGAAGAGTCTCGCTAAACTAATTATCAAGCCAGCTGAAGGCAAAACTTATGCAGAGGTTCTGGGAACGATACGTAGTAAGCTCCAACCTGAGAAGACGGAGACCGTGGTGTGCTTATCGAAGTGGAGCGCTGTGGCGACCACTCAGCATTTAAGGAAAATGTGTGCACTGCCATTGGCAAGCTTGGAGATGCCCGTATTCTCACTAGACGTTTACGTCTAGAAGTTCTGGGCATGGACTGCCCAACCATGGCCCCAGAAGTGGAGAACGCTATAAGCGGGGAATTTGGAGACAAGATGAATGGCGAACTTCGCGTCTCTCTCCTCGCTGTAAACTCACGAGAACAAAGAATGGCCGTGGTGGAAATCGACGAACTGCCAGGCCGGAAACTTATTGAAAAGGGGAAGCTGCGAATAGGTTGAATCATCTGCCGTGTCCAAGAGCGCGCGGATGTGCAAAGGTGTTTCCGCTGTCTGGGATATGGCCACAAAAAGGCGGCATGCAAAGGCCCAGACAGAAGCAGTTCATGCTGGAAATGTGGTCAGCAGGGCCACATAGCCTCTGCGTGTAAAGAAAGCCCAAGCTGCTACCTGTGCTCGGCAGGAGATGGACAGAAAAATTCCCATCACCTGCCCGGGTCGGGAGCGTGCAAGGCCTTCAGGGATGCCCTTGCTGAGGCTAAGACAAAGCTTGGGAGAATATGATNCAGGGCTAGCAGGCCTCTGCATGTAAAGAAAGCCCAAGCTGCTACCTGTGCTCGGCAGGAGATGGACAGAAAAATGCCCATCACCTGCCCGGGTCGGGAGCGTGCAAGGCCTTCAGGGATGCCCTTGCTGAGGCTAAGACAAAGCTTGGGAGAATATGATTAAATTTATACAAGGCAATATGAACAGGNCCAGACAGAAGCAGTTCATGCTGGAAATGTGGTCAGCAGGGCCACATAGCCTCTGCGTGTAAAGAAAGCCCAAGCTGCTACCTGTGCTCGGCAGGAGATGGACAGAAAAATGCCAATCGCCTGCCCGGGTCGGGAGCGTACAACGCCTTCAGGGATGCCCTTGCTGAGGCTAAGGCAATACAAGGCAATATGAACAGGAGTAGGGTAGGTGATGACCTGCTGGACCAATTGGTTCTTGAACAAAGAGCAGACGCTGTCATCGTCAGTGAACCCTATAGAACAAAGGAAACCTGGCATGTTGACCAATCATGCTCGGCGCGATATGGATTGCTAACCCCAACCATCGCGCAGAGAGCAGCGGCATCGGACGCTGCTACGTGTGGGTGAAAATGGCGCAAATCACTCTGGTGAGCTGCTACCTGTATCCAAACGACACAGTCCTTGTCTTCAGGGAAGACCTTGAAGACGAATTCCGCGATATAACCGGCCACATAATAGTTGTTGGAGATTTCAACGCAAGAGGCGTTGAATGGGGTATGCCCCAAACAAACACCAGGGGAAAACTGGTCCTTGAAATGGCAGCCCGCATTGGCCTGACCATCCTCAACACCGGAACGACCCCTACATATCGAAGGCCGGGTTTTGGATACTCTATCCCCGACATAACCCTGGTCTCAGAAAGCCTTCTCCGAAGGGCTGACGGATGGAGAGTGATGGAAGACCTGAGTGGTAGCGACCACAACTACATCACCTTCCAAGTCACTGACATCACGCGAGGGCAAACACGTAGTATCCCTCGGAGGAAGCCAGGCTGGAACCCGTCTAGGGTCGATGTTCGCAAGTTCGATACATCACTCCTAGCAGATTCCCAAGGCATTTCACCCACAACGGGAGAGATCCACAACAGGGAGTCTTGTACTAAGCTGGTCGAAGAAACTATGCGCTGCATTCACCGGGCATGCAAAGCCTCAATGCCACAGAGGAGAGCATGGTCAGGTAAAAAGCAGGTATACTGGTGGAATGACCGAATTGCTGAGCTGCGAAGGGCCTGCCATAGAATGCGGAGACTCGCAATGCGCACTCGTGGCAGACCTGAGGCGCTGACCAGAGCAGCAGCCTACAAAAGCGCAAAGAAAGCACTTGGGGCCGAGATACAGAAGAGCAAACGGAACTGCTGGAAAGCGCTATGCGACGAAGTGGATCGCGATCCCTGGGGCCAGGGATACAAAATAGTGATGAAAAAGTTCCATACATCATCACAGGCGATGGATGAGGCCCGAGTTAAGAATATAGTGGATGCGCTATTTCCCACACACCCACTAAGAGCCGACACAGTGTTCGTCGAGGAGCAAGCCGAGGCACCACTGTTTTCGACAGACGAGCTGAAGCTAGCCCTGCGAAGCATGAAAGCCGGCAAGGCTCCAGGCCCAGATGGCATACCAGCGGAGGGTTAGCAGCGAAAACGAGCCCTAATCTCCTGCTTCACATGTACAACAGCTGCCTTAGGGCCCGGGTCTTCCCAAGCCAATAGAAGAATGCGAGACTGGTGCTTATACCCAAGGGCAAAGGGGACCCAAACTCCCCTTCATCCTTACGTCCACTCTGCATGCTAGACACAGCAGGCAAAATGATGGAGTCTGCTCAAAAAATACGCTTGACGTCAGCCATAGAAAGCGAGGGAGGCCTTTCACCCCGACAACATGGCTTCAGGAAGGGACACTCAACTATAGGAGCAATTGGCGAAGTAGTCGAGGCGCAACATAAGGCCGAAGAAGCCTGCCATCAGGCGCGGCCAATAGTGCTGCTAGTCACACTAGACGTCAAGAACGTCTTCAACTCGGCAAGATGGGACAACATGCTGGAGGCCTTGGAACGGTCATTCAAGATTCCAACATACTTGCTAGATATGATCCGGGACTACCTCAGAGACCGTTGGCTTTTGTACAACACGACACAAGGTCAGAGAGACGTATAACCGGCGGAGCGGCACAGGGATCTGTACTTGGCCCGGACCTTTGGTAAAGCCACGTATGACAGTCTGCTGCGCACGGAAATGCCGGAGTGTGCCTTCCTTGTCGCCTTCGCGGACGACGTGGCGCCGTCATTACAGCAAGAAACGTCCAGCTAGCACAGCTCAAGCTAAACCAGGTCATGCGCAACGTCAGTGGATGGATGAGCGATCACGGTCTGCAATTGGCTACAGCCAAAACGGAGATCGTGCTCCTCACCAGGAAACGGATCCCAACAATTATAAATATAATGGTCGGACCTCAACTCGTGACGACTTCTAGGTCTACAAAATACCTAGGGGTGAAGCTTGACAGCAAACTCACATTCTGGGAACACATCCATGGAGTATGTGAAAAAGCTGCGCAGAGCACGGNGTCATGCGCAACGTCAGTGGATGGATGAGCGATCACAGCCTGCAATTGGCTACAGACAAAACAGAGATCGTGCTCCTCACCAGGAAACGGATCCCAACAATTATAAATATGATGGTCGGACCTCAACTCGTGACAACTTCTAGGTCTACAAAATACCTAGGGGTGAAGCTTGACAGCAAACTCACATTCTGGGAACACATCCATGGAGTATGTGAAAAAGCTGCGCAGAGCACGGTGGCTCTAAGCCGGCTGATGGCGAACGTGGGCGGCCCGAAGCCATACCGCAGGAAGCTTCTGATGACAGCATTCCAGTCGGTGCTCCTGTACGGGGCAGAAATATGGACCCACGCATTGAAAGTCAAAAAATACCGGATTCAGATGTCTTCGATCCAGCGCAGCATTGCTTCTGCATACCGTACAGTGTCCGCGGAAGCGGTTCTAGTTATTTCTGGCGTCATGCCAATTGAGCTACTTGCTTACGAGCGAAAAGAGATTTACAATCTCAGTGCCGAGATAGGTCGAGCAGCTGCCGCGGCAAGGGCGCGCGAGCAACTGATCCAGCAGTGGCAACAAAACTGGAACGCGAGCACAAAAGGTCGATGGACACACTCCCTGATAGCCGACCTTCAAACATGGCTGAACAGACCACATGGGGAAGTCGATTTCTACCTGACGCAATTCCTCACCCTCCTCACCAGTCATGGTTACTTCCGAGAATATATTCATAGAATGGGAAGGGTGGATTCTCACTACTGTGGAAACGTCGAAGATAACGTGTACCACACATTCTTCACCTGCGAACACTTCTTGATTTCGCGCAGAATGTTGGAAGAAAGACACGGAGACATTACTCCGGACAACACAATTTGGGTAATGATCTCCAGTGCAGAAAAGTGGGAAGCAGTTGCGAAATACGTGAAATTCGTACTCCGCTGCAAACGAGAGGACGGATGTAAAATCAGGACACTCACCCTGCCTCATAACATTATCAATGTTTATTAATTATGAAGAAAAACGCTCCTGCATCTGAAGACATGCAGAATTGCGGTGCCAGATGCGGGATTCTTGCGCGGGCGGTGGGAGTTTGGGTTTTAGTGGGTAGCCCAACACGCTTCGGTGGGAGTCCCACACTCGGGGAAGGTAGTATAGAGACTAGCGCCCCCGGCCAGTGCATAAAGCATTTCCCTCNTGAAATTCGTACTCCGCTGCAAACGAGAGGACGGATGTAAAATCAGGACACTCACCCTGCCTCATAACATTATCAATGTTTATTAATTATGAAGAAAAACAAAAAAATATTACAAATAAGCACACAAACTGGCTAAAATACAAAAGAATGTCAGTACGCACATTGGCCGCAAATTCCTATTCGGACCAAGAATGATATCGACAGGGCTGCTGAAAATCTCACTGATATAATAGTTAAGGCCGCAGAAATTGCAACACCAAATCCTTCTATTAAACATCGCAGTTCTTACTGCCCTGGCCTGCACACCCTAAACATTCTTAACTTAACAAGTAAAAAGCGCAAATTAAGAAGGGAATGGCAAAGACATCGCTCTCCTAAGCATAAACAGGAGCTGAATGCGTGTACAAAGGAATTACGTATTTTGTTGCAGCAGGAAAAAGAATGAAGTACGCAGTCGATCCTTCAGTCCTCTGCTGCTTCGAAACGGACTGACTACTCCCTTTGGCGAACACTGAAGCACCATTACGTACTCAGAACTGAAGCTGGGCGAGGGATGATGAGGATAAAGCAAACGCTTTCACCCGTCATCTTTCACATGTCTTTAGACCCAATGAAGGCTCTCATCCTTCCAATATTTCAATACCCCCCAGTAGCCTTACCACAAATCCGCTTCGGGTTAAAAAGAAAGATTTAATTAACACCATTGTTCATGATATTCAGCAGAATAAAGCGCCTGGTTACGATAGGATTACAGGTGAAATGATACAGGAGCTTCCACAAACTGCCGTAGATTTTTTGTTACATAACTTTAATAACAGAAGCACTTCACCGACTTATGGAAACTTTCGGAAATAATTATGGTGCCAAAGCCAGGCAAAGATCTGACGGTAGTATGTTCATATCGACCGATTAGCATGATTTCTGTATTTTCCAAAATATTTGAAAAACTTCTATTGAAAAAAATACAACCTTCACTAACAAGTAACCAAATAATACCACCACATCAGTTTGGTTTTCGTGAAAAACATGGAACTGTAGAGAAAGTTCATAGAATTGTTTCTTGTAATAGAAAAGCCTTCGAAGGGAAGCAATACTGCACCGGTGTATTTTTGGACATCTCTCAAGCTTTTGACAAAGTCTGGCATGATGGTCTTGTATACAAACTAAAGGTTTCACTCCCTGCAAATACGCATGCAATTCTGGAAAGCTTTCTGCTGGGGAGAAACTTCAGAGTCAGGCAGCATTCCTTTAGAACGGAAAGTCACCAAATATATGCAGATGTCTCTCAAGGCAGTGTTCTAGGACCCATATTGTACTTAATATAAACTAATTTGCAAACTGATGATAGTCTAACCATTTCAATGTTTTCTGATGACACAGCTATCCTAAGCAATAAAGAGGCTTCTTACAAGCTGCAAGAATATGTGAAAAAGTTAGAGCTATGGCTAGGTTCTTGGAGGATAAAAGTTAACGAAAGCAAGTGTGTTCAGACAACATTTACTTTGAAGAAAGAAACTGGCCCACCACTAAAAATAAACAGCAAGGCTATACCACAAAAAGATAGTGTCAAATACCTTGGGATGGCACTAGATCAGAGGTGGGCATTTTTTGGATTTTCCAAACACATGTAATTGGGTTAGAAAATGCTGCTTGCCGCCACGTCGACACATGTATACTATCATCGTCGTCGTGCGTCTTACGATAATTGCCGATTGACTGATGCTTCGCTGGTACTTCGGCAAAGCAAACCAAATCAGTTGCTGTTGACAGTATTCGGACGCTCAAGTGAAACTTCTTAATGGAGTTCGAAGGTAGGTAGTAGCATGATAAAAACATAACAAGATAAAACCATTGAGGCAGTCTGACGTTTGCCAGCAATATAATTTAAAAATTCAAAACTCAAATTCACACACATTCTCATTTTCAACCTCAAAGAGCAACAATTGTGAACAATTTCTTTTTTTTTGTTTGTTTTCAGTCTTATATGATTTTAAATTGCTTGCAATCGTCAGAAAAAAAAATCATAGCCGGCGAACAGAGAGAATGAATTTACCTTGCAGTGTTTTTATCATGGGTAGTAATATTAGAGCAAAAACAACATTTACGTGTATTTTTATGTTGCTTCTGGTCGTCTCTAAAGCTCAAAAAGTTATTCGCGATTTTTTTTTAGATCAAATTGTGCCATGTGGAATACAAATAAAAATTTTACCAATACAATTTTAAATAAAAAAAAATAAAAATTGCTGCACTTTTCTTTCTGGGTCAATTTGTTTACATCCAGAGGCATCGATCTACACTTTGCAAGGCCCAGTATTCAGCGTTTGAGATCCTTAGTTAGGCGAACGTACCAGCGTCCTTTGTATGAAAAAAGGTTTAAAATGCAAATAGATTTTGATAATTTAAATTTTTTATTAAAAAACAGAAAGGATTTGACATTTTAGAGGCCAAATCATTTCATTCGCATTAAATAAACAAAAAGTTAGGGATGGAAGAAAGAGCAAATTAACAAGAAGTTTTAAGATTTGGTAGTTTTTGAGCTTATGGTGGTAGATGTAGTAAAAATGTAATTTAGAAAATTTAGATAGAAAAAATCTCTTCCACAAATGTGGTACAATCCTAGCACTGGATGTTGAGCAAGACTTCGCTGCTACGCACACAAGCGCATGTGTGTGATAGTGTGAGTTTGCCCACCTCTGTACTAGATAGAAGACTTACCTGGAAAAAGCATACAGAAAACAAAATTTCTCAAGTGAAACTAAAACAAGCAAGCCTTCAATGGGTTATAGGACACAAATCTAAATTAAGCCTAGACAAGATGTTGCTTTTTAATATGATGATTAAACCATGTTGAGCATTGGGAATCGGGCTTTGGGGCACAGCGTGCAATTCCATTTTGAACAGACTTCAAAGACTGCAGTCAAAAATTTTACGCGCCATATGCGGAGCAGCGTGGTACATAAAAAATACGAATATCCACAAAGATCTTAATGTAAATACGGTGCATGAGGACATAAGAGGACTAAGCACCAGTTACTCAGCACGGTTAATGAACCATCCAAATCGACTAGCGAGAGATCTTAGCCCGAGATATGCAAGAAGACTAAAGATAAAGGATTTCTCCGATATTATCAAATGGTGCGCATTATAATAAATTTCGATATCCACAATATATCAATTTCGGCCCTGGAACTCGTCCTATCAGACCGACTACCCAACACCAGTGTCAGTGCGGCTCGGAAACTTGTCCTTTCCGACCGAACACAGCCTACTGGATTGTAATTACTTAAATATAGAGAAGCGAAGGCGCGGCGTGGAAACTAGTCCTTTCCACCCGCCTAGGCAGTGGTGCTCTGGAACTCGTCCTTTCAGACCGCCTGCCCAGCGCGATATCCAGCGATCCTGCTGCTCGGAATCTTGTCCATTCCGACAGCCGCAACTGTAATAAACATATATGTACGACAAAATAAAAAATGTCTAAGCATTGCCGCAGAAATTCCAAATTTAATGGTAGTTTGTAAGATTAGAAACCTTATTGTTAGTTTCCAAAGAAAAATTCAATAAATAAATACATACCATACATATTATACAAAAAAAATAAAAAATTAGGAGATGTGCAAACTTTGGACCAACCGGAAAAAGTTCAAATCCAGCATATTATGCCAAACGCTAAATTCTTCTGCACAAAACACATTGAAAGACGAGTTCATCTAATTTCACATAAATAATTAGAGATGTTGTGTAGATCCACTAAAAAAGCATAGGACCCGTGCGAGAACAAATTTGTGTATAGTTTCTAGAGATTTTTACGCACAGTATGAACCATTGATAAGTCTCATCCCTGGTCAAAAAATCTGTAAACGATGCATGTGTATTTGGCTTCCAAAATTGTACTCACAACCTCAAACACAAACAAGTGGCTTATCAGGGTTAATACAAAGTAGTGATTCATTAACTGAAATCTATATTTCTCCCCATTCATGAAGTCCCAGTTTGCAATTGAGAAATCCCGATCGGTTAATTCGGAAGTATTAGTTGTTAGGAATGAAAAATGGTGGATTGGAAGAATATGTAAAAAAGATTTGGTTGCTAACGAATTTGATGCCATTTTGATAGAACCTCATGGTCCTGCTGAGTCTTTCAAGTTTCCAACGATTGGCATTTGAAACGATTTTATGTGAAACAACAGTAGTGAAAAGGGGGAAAAGTAATGTTTATAGTGTACCTGAACGAGAAGAAAGTGCAATTATTCGTAAATACTCTTGATGATGTGACGCACAAAAATCTATAAAAAAAATGTAAATAAATTGGTTTTGCATTTTTCAATGTAATGTCTACTGATTATATGTATAACAACTTAAATAAAATTCGCAAGTTCGAATTCACTGAGATTCAATTTTCAAAACTGAAAATCATGCTATTGCGTAAAACGAGATTAAACTCCGCAAAAATATAGACTTTAATGGTAAACATTTTATGTAAAATTTACAGATTTTTTAAAGTTGAGCCTTTGGAGTAATCCTCGTTTTTGAAAAACGTAGTTTTATGATTGTGGCGTTCCAAACAACAACATTTAATAGCCCTCATTTTGAAGGTATGTGCATACTGTTAAAAAAGAACTTAATTAGAATTTTAAAACTTTTTTTTTGCGTTGATTAAATGACGAAATTTAAAAAAAAAACCATAACTTGTTCAAAAAATTGTATGTAAATTGTTCCATATACTAAAGAACTCGGGGAAAAATCACGGGCATGGTCGGAGAGATCGATTTTGATCGATTGTTGGTTGGACGTGGAATTGCTCTATTATTAAAGACAGAATCATCATTGGTGTTGGCGACAAGAAGCTACAATTGAAGTTGTTAGATGGAAAAGACGGGCCATTACAAAGTGTAATCGAAATGTGCAAAGCTTTTAAGCAGCAAATGCCAACAAAGTGCTGCCGGACAATAGCGGTAATCGGGCAAACATCAATGTAGTTGACGATTCAAGGTTTAACAATGCAGTTGAACGAAGATGCTACAATTGTGGTAAGAAATTTACACCAACCCATCTTCGAGTGTGCAGAGCAAACAACGCTATTTGCCGGGCATGTGATCGCAAGGGACATTTCCAAGAATTATGTTAATCACATGGAAAGACAATAGAAGCAAATTCGGAACTCAAAGGTGGATATGGTAATACTGACAGCACGAACGGGCATCAAAAATGGAAAACATCACCGCTAAGCAGCGTTCACTCAACTGGGAGATGCAGGTAATTGCTTTGAATTAATCGATGGTAATGCGAATACATAGTCTTTGTAAATGCGAAATCATTTGTAGAATAAATAACAAACAAAAACAAATAGGAAATCAAACGGTAGCGTTTAAGCTTGATACTGGAGTTGATGTGGACTGAGTTCCTTTAAAATTGATTAAAAAATTTAAAGCAACATGGAAAATGAAGATAGTTATTTTCTAGTTTTTGACTATGGAGGGAGTAAAGTAAAGATATATGGTACAGTTAATTTGAAATGTTTTGATGTAAAAGCTAATACTAACAGATTATCCTGTTTTGTCGTTGTGAATGAAAGCTGTGAGCCATTACTGTGTCGAGTTCGGGTTAATTAGATTGACTGTGGGCACTGTTGCATGTTTACCACAAACGCAAGAAGAATTTTTAGAAAGTAATCGCGACGTTTTTGAAGGGTTAGGTAAATTTCCAGGAACCTTTACAATTAAGTTGAAAGCAGATTCCAAGCCAACGCTATATTATAAGAAACGGATTTCATTGAGTCTCGTTGATAAATTAAAATCGGAGATCAATAATATGGTGCTGGAACTGATTGGGTCAATAACTTGGAGATAGTGAAGAAACCCAATGGAAAGCTCCGAATATGCCTTGATCCAAAGCCATTAACTCTTTAAACGCTAGTGTTACATATATATAACGCCCAATTTCGCGGATATTGTTGTTATGAACAGCGAATCCATTTTTTGTAAAAAATTGGCAGAACATCGAATTACTGATCATGAAACTATTTATTTTAAAGTCAAGTTAGAAAACATATTCCAGATGAGAGCTAGAATAACAATAACTTCCTGGGAATACTATACTAGTGAAAGTCTTGTTAACATATTAAGACAATTTAACTTTTGCGATTTTGAGAATCAGAGTATTGGCAATAAGGTTACATTCTTAGTTAACATCAATTCAAATGCAATGAACACTCTAACGTATTCGAAAGAAATCAGCCGGAAACTGATGAATAAGTAGTACGATTTTGAGTTATCCGACCTCAACAAACATAAATTGAGTCTGTACAACATGGCTTTACAAACAGGGGACTGGAATGAATGTAACATAACTGGGAACAGATATAAACGATTAATTAAGGTCAAAAAGGCCAAATACATGGGGCACAAAATTACCTGTAAGGCTGGGGACAGCAAAGCTATGTGGAAACACCTGAAAAGTTGCATATCTATGTCGAAAGAAAACAATGCCATCGAAAAAATATTAATAAAGAACCAACTTTTTACACAAGAGAATCAAATAGCCAACTCACTAAATAACTATTGATAGTGTAATGGAAATTAGCGCGAATATTGATGTTGCTAATGGTGACATTATTGTTATTGGAAAAATCAACTTCACATTTACATTTCAAAAAGTCTCCACAAATGACATACTTAATACTTAATGAAAGCCTAGAGAAAGAGGTATATTTCCAAATGTCTGGAAAACTGTCATTGTTGTGCCAATAGAGAAAATAAAAAATACTAAGTATAAATACGTTACCGTGTGACGAGAAGATACTTGAAACGGTGGTAAAAAACCAACTTGTCCAGTATTTAGAAGGCAACAAAATTATTATCCCACAGCAATCTGGTTTCCGTAAAAGACATTCCTGTGAAAGCGCTTTAAATTTGGTTATTGCTAATTGGAAAGAAGATTTGAGTAGAAATAAACACATTGTAGCTGTTTTCTAGATTTGAAACGTGCTTTTGAGACAATCGACCAAAATCTGTTACTAAAGAAGTTGCTTAATATACAGTGACGAGCAAAACTGTAACATGGTTTAACACTTTTTGTTTCAGCCACCGCTATATTTCCAAGTTCTAACGACTTTCATACTTTTGCTGTATATTCTTGTTGGTACATCCCTACTCCCTCTCTCATAATGAGTTGAAGTCAATACAACAACAATAAAAAAACCAGCAGACAAAAATGTAAATTAAGGCAGATGTTACAGTTTTGCACTCATACATTTTTTAGAACTTTTTAACAATTTTCACGAAAAAAAAGAACTACTAACACAATGTTCAGTACTCTTTTGCTTGTTTCAGTTCCTGGAAACGATTTGGCATACCTTATTTGCATCTCTGTAAAAATTCTGGAGGTATATCCTTAGTTTGCTTTCACAGCTCATGTAATCGATTTTACGGACTTGGATACTTAGTAATCTGTGCTTTTAGTTGTTTTCGCAAATTCTCAATGAGATTCATGTCCGCGGATTGTGGAGGTCATTTGAAATTAGCAAATTTTTCCTTTTGTATCCAGTCTTTGCGAATATGTGCAGTGTGTTTAGGGTGATTTTTCAGCAGAAACTCTCATTTTTTCGACTACATCTTGCAAATTTTGTTGAAATATGAACAGATACTGTTCCTCACGCATAATGTGTACTAACAGACCAAGAAAATTTTTGAAATACAACGCCAAACTATTATTGACCGACCACTGTTATTCACAGTTTGCCTTACATGCTGCGCATGGGCTTAATTTGGGTCTTTTACCCAATACCATGCCCGGCCATCTGATTGAAAGCGATTAATTTAGTCTTTTCGGATATGTTTTTTATTGCATTCAGAACGGCCTAACATATCCCAATAGGCAACGGTTCGGTTGTCGTGCGATGCAGCTAAATGCTGCCACACTCGCATATGTATTATGATCAAATTTGCTTTTTTCTTCTTTATGATGCCTTTGCGCGTCATGGGAATTCTTCGCCTCGCTGTCCATTGATTTGCGTTAAAGTTTAATACCTTAATCGCTTCTGTAATAGTGGCTGCATCGCTACTTGCTGCTAAGTTCACAAGATATCGTACCGTAATATTTTTTGACAGACTTCCTTTGTCCATGGGAACACTTTAGGCTATATTTTTTCTCAGTCTTAACATTTTGAAGTAGCAAATTCCAAAATTTTTTGCCACTTTTCGTGCGATCCCGCCTTTCCGCAGTAAATTTATTATTTACATTTATGGTTCCTGATTAACTATGTTATTTACTGGTGATCACTTCTTCAATAAAATACAATATAGAAAAAAGTCATCTGACTTCCAACTAAGTAAAAGATAACTGTCAAATGCAAAACTTAGAGTGATTGCAAAACTGTAACATCTGCCTTAATTTACATTTTTGTCTGCTGGTTTTTTTATTGTTGTTGTATTGACTTCAAATCATTATGAGAGAGGGAGTAGGGATGTACCAACAAGAATATTCAACAAAAGGATGAAAGTCGTTAGAACTTGGAAATATAGCGGTGGCTGAAACAAAAAGTGTTAAACCATGTTACAGTTTTGCTCGTCACTGTAGGTATCCCTGGTACAGAATTAAGATCGTTTGAGGACTTCATTACGAATCGGAGAAAGAAGAAAGTTAATTGGATCATCAGTATCAAATAAAAGAGGGGTATCAGTTGGGCTGCCGCAAGGGTCTGTACTAGCTCCCATTTTGTTTAATATTTATATTAATGACATTACTGATTGCATAAAATACTGTGACATGAAATTATTCGCTGATGATACGTTACTTATGCTGAGTGGAGATAATATTAGTGAAATATCCACTAAGTTACAAAGAGTGACTCTCTCACTCTAAAAAATCTGAAAAATAAAAGAAGAGCGCCATATGGCAAATATTCACAATACTTATCTCAAAGAGCAATACCTTAACTATGCGAAACAGTTTAATGTTCTTGATAAATTTCTTTATAACCAGTACATTAGGAGACTTGAATCTGAACTTAAAGACAACCCAAAAGCTTTTTGGAATTTCGTACGCTCTAAGCGGTGTAGTTCTAATATTCCGACTTGCATGTACTTTAACGGTCAATCCTCAAAATCTCTACCAGATACTGTGGAACTTTTTGCAAAATTTTTCAGCTCGAATTTCGCCTGTGAGAGTGATTCTATAAATCTACCACGAAATTACTGGCCGACCCAACGCCTAGATCTTGGCTCGTTGATTGTCTCGACATCTGACATTACTTACGCCATGTCTACCCTAACTCCGACATTGAAATGTGATTCTGATGGTTTTTGTGCCCACTTCGTAAAACGATGTAGTCTGTCATTATATATTCCTTTATGTCATATATTCAACCTATCACTTTCGACTGGATTATTTATTAACAGATGGAAAATTGCGTCTATAACCCCAGTCTTTAAATCTGGAAATAGAAACGATATCACAAATTATAGGCCTATTTCGAAACTGTCTGTCTGCTCAAAGCTATTCGAAAAAGTTATACATTTTAAACTCTCTTTTCTTGCCAAAAGAATGATTGAGCCCCACCAACATGGTTTTGTAGCTGGTCGCTCAACGGTCACTAATTTAGCTTCTTTCTCAGAATTTTGTGTTTCTTCCTTCAAAGATGGCTCGCAGGCAGGTAGACACCATTTATACGGACTTTTCTAAAGTCTTCGATAAGGTACCACACCTATTATTGCTACACAAGTTGGAGTGCATTGGTGTTCACTCTAATTTCCTAGCTTGGCTAAAGTCTTACCTTACAAATAGGACTCTGTTTGTTCATATCGATGATTGTAAATCTAATCCCTTTGTTGTAACATCAGGTGTACCCCAGGGTAGCATTCTTGGCCCCCTATTGTTTGTCCTGTTTATAAACGATATTAGCTCCTGTTTCAAACACGCCAGTTTTTTATTGTATGCCGATGATTTAAAACTCTTTCGTAGAATAACCTCCTCATCTGATGTTCTCTTTCTTCAGGAAGATTTAGATCGTCTTTTAAATTGGTGTGAATATAATAAATTCTCTTTGAATGTAAAAAAGTGCTTTAAGATGACCTTATCTAAATCTCAAAATACCCTTACTTCAAATTACTACCTCGTAAACCATCAGCTTACTTCTGTTAGTGAATTTGTTGATCTTGGTATTGTGTTTGACTCGAATTTTTCATTTATAAATCATGTTTGTCATTTACTCCCAAAAGTTTATAGTAATTTAGCATTTATTCGTAGATATGCCAAGGATTTTAGAGACCCTTACACTCGGAAAGCATTATTTAATTCCTTAGTACGATCAAGACTTGAGTATGCCTCTATTATATGGAGCCCTATTTATAATTGTCACGCCTCTAGGATTGAGCGAGTTCAAAAGGTGTTTGTTCGATTTGCCCTCGCTTCTCTTAACTTCTCAGATCCGATTCCCTCATATTACTCCCGGTGTAAACTAATAAATTTGCTATCATTGCAAAATAGAAGGCGTACCCAATTACTCTTATTCGTCTTCGATCTTATCTCTGGCTCCATTGACTGCCCATCTCTTCTTGAGCTGGTTACCTTTAATGTGCGTCTCAGAACTCTTCGCTCTCACATCCCCTTTTACGTTCCTGCTGTTAAGACACACTACTCATCTTTTGCGCCTATTTTTCGAGGCCTTGTGGAATTTAACAATATCTCAAATAGCTTAGATATCGACTTTTCGTTTCAAAGAAGTCTTTTTAAATCATCTCTTGAAACCTATTTTCGTAATTGTACATATACTAGTCACCGTTAATACTTTTAAGCCTACTTCTAGTCTGTAAGATTGTAAATCATAGACTGAATAAAGATGAAATATGAAATATGAAATAAAGTCTACGATTGGCTATGCATGAACAGACTTAAATTAAACGTTAACAAAACCAAATTTATGGTTATATCAAGGAGAAATCTTGAGGACAGTGGGATGCAGAATTTGTATATAAACAACGAAGCAATTGAAAAAGTTAGAACATTCAAATACTTAGGAATAAAAATCGATGATAAACTGAATTTTACCGTGGGAAAGATAGCCAAAAAATTATACTTTATGCAACGAACCTGCAGATATTCAGGTAGAAGATACAAGACTATGGTTTATAGATCTATAATCGAACCTCATATCATCTATTGTCCAACAATATTTTTTATAATGAGAGATAGTCAAATTTACAAATTACAAAAACAACAAAACCGAGCGATGAGAGTCATCCTTACTAAGCGCTATGTCCCACCTATCAGAGATATTTATTTATTTATTTATTTATTTGGTCTACAGAAAAATGTTTTCTTACAGACAAATGGGAATAGAACATTTAGATACATAGTAATTTATAATAATAATAATAATAATAATAATAATAATAATAATAATAATAATAATAATAATAATAATAACAGCATAAAATAGCAGGTTTGGTAGCTGGCGAGGCCCAGTCTTCAGTCTACTTTTGTGTGCGGCGGGCGGAAAGACCTAGTTTCCGCTCCGCGCTGCGGACAGGCTGTTGATCAAGGTCGGTAAGGCCGGGTTTCCGATCCTTGTTCCCGAAGACATTACTTTGTATGTGTGGCAGGCGGAAAGCTCTGGTTTCCGCTCCGCATTGTGGACAAGCTGTTCAGCATGGTCGGAAAGAACGAGTTTCCGATCCATGTTCCCGAAGTCATTACTTTGAGTGTGTGGCAGGCGGAAAGCTCTAGTTTCCGCTCCGCGCTGTGGACAAGCTGTTGATCATGATCGGAAAGGCCGAGTTTCCGATTCATGCTCGTATTGTCTTACGCGGTCGCGAAAATATACGAAGCCGATTACAGTTGTACTAAGCAGCCATAGATATTGTGTAACTTATCGTTCCCGGTAAAAGATATTAAGTTATTTAGTTACAAAAAAGCGATTCACGTTTACGTTTACCTCATAAACTGAACAGAAATACAGTTCACCAGCTGGACCATAAGGTGCAATGTAAGGGTTTTCATGTTATTTATTCAAAATCTCAAGTAAGGTTTTCTTAATGGTAAAATGTGAGTCGGAGGTGTCAAAATAGTCGTAATGCTTATTAAAGTCCTGGCATAGGCAACGAAAAGCATCATGCATTTCAAAATTTGTTCTACAAATAGTTAACTTAATGGGCTTGTAATGTCTAGAAGGCCTAGAAGGAATACAAAACGTGATCTGGTTCAGTAGAAAGGGACTATTGCCCATCCCGTGCAAGATCTTAATCATGAACAACTCTCTACGGCTGTGCAGCGTTGGCAAATTTATGAGCTTCAAGCGGGTTTTGTACGGTGGGAGATTTAATGTCGAATCCCAAGGCAAATTATTTAATGCGAATAATAAGAATTGTTTCTGTACCGACTCGAGTCTGTCAGAGTGCGTTTGATATCTAGGGTTCCATACGACGGACCCGTATTCTAAGATCGGCCTGACTAGGTGAAGAGAGCTTTAGTGACATAAGGATCTCTGAATTCTTTAGCCCAACGTTTGATGAAAGCCAAGACGCCATTGGCTCTATTAACACAAGAGTTTACATGGGACTTGAATTCAAGCTTAGAGTCCATGGTTACGCCTAGATCGATGAAATTAGTTACCTGATCAACACTATGTTCACAAATGCGGTAGCTATATGATTGAAATGGTTTCTAGAGAAACACATAAATTTAGACTTTTGTAAGTTAAGTGACATAGAATTTACTTCGCACCATTTAAACACATTACTAAGGTCCACCTGTAATTGTTTCCTGTCTCCTGGGGCACCAATGAACTTAAATAACTTAACGTCGTCTGCGTACATTAAGCAATTCGAATACTTCAAAATATTTGGAAGATCGTTGATGAATAAAATAAACAGAAGGGGACCAAGGTGGCTACCTTGAGGTACACCTGACGTTACATGAATTACACGAGATGAACATTTTTTAAAGATAACACTCTGTTTCCTGCCAATTAAATAAGAAGAAAGCCAGCGCAGCAGGATTGGAGGGAAACCAATTTTACCAAGTTTGTATATTAGAGTTGAATGAGATACTTTATCAAAAGCCTTACTGAAATCAGTGTAAATGACGTCAGTTTGATAATTACTTTTGAAACCATTGTTCACATTTGTAGTGAATTCAAGAAGGTTTGATACAGTTGATTTACCTTTACAAAAGCCGTGTTGTGATACATCGATAACGGGTGTTATGGAATAAGATAGTTCTTCCGTAACGATTTCTTCAAATAATTTAGGAATGGCACACAGCTTAGCGATTCCCCTATAATTCGCAATATTCGACCTGCTTCCATTTTTATAAAGCGGCAAGATATACGACTCCTTCCACAAAGAGGGGAAAACTCCTTGCTTTAGAGAAGCATTGAAGATGTTTGTTAATGGCTTATATAGATAATCAGCACAACTTATTAGGACACAGGAGGGAATACCATCCGGGCCACTTAGAAAAGAATTTTTTAAACTATTCAAATGAATGAGAACATTGTCATTGTTGCCCATTTATTTTACGTTTTGAGTTAACAAAATGATAAAATGACTTGGGATTAGAAACGATGTTAATGGGAGTTTTATTAATATAATTCCTGTAACATTTTCTGTTTAGGGCATTGTATTTATGACGAAAGATGGAGTACGCGGCATAGTGAGAAGACAGGCCTGATTTTTTATAAAGTTTAAATGATTTAGTTTTCTGATTTTTTAAATGCTTTAGCTCTGAGTTAAACCACAACGAGTTACGAGGTCCGGTATTTTCTTTAACAAGAGGAATACTCAGGCCAGATTATTTCAGATATAGCTATTTTAAGCTTGTCGTAGTTAGCGTATTTGAAAGAATATCGCCGACCTTTCGGCTTTCTAGTTTCAGGACAATAACATGAATCGTAGGATGGTGCCAAGGACAACTCAAGTGGTGGGTGATAAGGGTCTATAGGTATAACTAAAGGATCGCCGCGTATTATAGTGCATTTATCAGTATCATCAATAAACGCTTAATCAAGACATTTACCTAAGTTGTTGATAACTGAATTAATCTGACATAGACCAAGATCGGAAAGTTCGTTAATAAATTGGTTAAGTACATCCCGAGAAGAATTTGGCACCAGAATTCCATCCACCGAATCCCAGGAAACACACGCTAGATTGAAATCACCCAACACAACAATCGAATCGGAGGGCTTGACCATGGCAAATAAAGAGAGCAATAATGAAGAATGTTTGAAGTAAACCGAAGGGTTAGAGTTTGGTGGAATATAAATTGCAACAAGAAAAACACTACTTGAGGGGCACCGTATTCTAACACAGAGGAATTCAACATCATCTGAACCTGTGAACACAACTTTTTCAGAGGAAAAGTCGGTCTGAACAGCTAATAAAACACCCCCACCTTTTCTGTCTAAGCGATCATTTCTAAATATTTCACACTTACTACACAATATTTCACTATTTAACACATTCGGTTTTAGCCAAGTTTCAGTAAAAACCAAAATTTCATAACTTAAATCAAAAGACTTTAAGTACAGCTCAGTTAATTTAGTATTTAGACCTCTAACATTTTGGTAATAAATATTGAAGAAAAAATTACTTATAAGTTTTTTGATCCTGAGGAGGGAATTTGAACAGTATTTTCATTCCGAGCTCGAGGTTTAAACTCAAACTCACGAACTAAAGCACCATTGGGCCAGAATGAACCATCAACAATGTTTTGAAAATGGTCGGCGGAAATATCAATTTTGAAGGAAGATATGCTTCTTTCGTATGAAAAATTAAATTTTCTAATAGCTATGTGCCGGGGATTAAGCTTTGATGTTATTTAAGACTTAACATGTTCTACCGACTTTTCACTAGAAAGCGCGAAACAAACACAGATTTATTCGCAGGAGCTACGATTAATTCTTTCGTTAACGGAGAAGGTCCACTTCGAGATGTAGGTTCAGACACAGTTGTCGTTTTTACTGCAGCCCTTGTAGTGACACCTGAGGAAGATGCAGCTTCAGATAACTCAACACACGGAGAATTAAAACTTATTAATTCCTTATTCAAGCCGCGAGTAGGCAAAGAATCAATGGGCGGAGTGTCAATGTCTAAAGCAATGGGATTAGGAACAATGCTGTATCCTCCATGCTTCCGCTGTTTTGAAGCTTGTTTAAGCTTGGGTGATCGAGAGGATGATGATTCAATGCACTTAAAGTCTTTAAATGCATCTTTATAGCGCTTAAACTTTTCGTTTAGAAGTTTTAACTCCTTACCCAACTCCTGGAAGCCACTTCTGGCGCTCCTAAACATTTTACAAAGCTCAACTTCGGTTGATCTGCACTTGGGGCAAGACCAACGAACACCTTTGTTATCGGTTATGATATCGGCCACCCTACCATTGAGACCAGCACATTTTACGCGAGCTAAGTCATCACACAACCAACACGCAACGCAACGCTCTAAGTCGTTTCTAATGTTACATTTTTCAAAACAGCAGTATGAATACATTGCAGCACGAAGTATGTAGTAACAATTTGTATGTACAAGAAAAACTCACAGTGTGCGCTTTTAGTACGATGGTAGCAAAGATGAGCGTTTGAGAGACACAGAAGTCTAGGTATTGTAAGTTCAATGGTTAGAAACCGTGCTGAACTTAACATAATTAATTATAAAGCCACTGAGCCAAAAAGCTTAAAAGTATAAAAGCAAGCCAAAATCAGCTGTTTGCAGGAAAATTATTTGATCGATGATAAGCCAAATGTATGATAAATCGCGGAAGATGGGAAAATGCACTCTCACGCAAAACAACAATAATGCACCAAAAGAGGCAAATATGCACAAGGAATGACAAGAATATTAATATTTAATTATTAATCCACGCACTTTATGTCTAAAACACAACAATTTATTGGAGCTTGGCTTCAAATAGCTTTTTCAGTATAAATTACACAAATTAGAACTGCTTAGCACCTAGATAAACAAAGTAACTTTAGAAATTCTTTCAAACGAATGTTTAAGCGAACGTTTTGTTGGCCACTCTAAACTGGTTGAGCATTAAACAACAGCTGTTTTACCAGGGTTGTGCACTTACACAAGTTTTCACATTTTTTACACTTACATTGTAAATAATTGTAAAATATTGTAAATTATTGTAAAATATTGTAAACTATTGTAAAATATTGTAAACTATTGTAAAATATTGTAAACAATTGTAAATTATATAATGCAACTCTGATTGTCAGCAAACCAGCTGATTTCCAATTTATTTATTGGGTTGTTCGTCGCGTTTTAAATAAAAATGGCTTCAGCCGGTGCTCCAACAAGAAATATTTGGAAAGATCTGAACTTTCAAGTTCAAAAGGATGGAAAAAAATATACGGCTCTGTGTCTGTTTTGCAAAAAAACAGTCTCAAATATAGCAACACAGAGACTTAAACAGCATCNTAATTAATTATAAAGCCACTGAGCCAAAAAGCTTAAAAGTATAAAAGCAAGCCAAAATCAGCTGTTTGCAGGAAAATTATTTGATCGATGATAAGCCAAATGTATGATAAATCGCGGAAGATGGGAAAATGCACTCTCACGCAAAACAACAATAATGCACCAAAAGAGGCAAATATGCACAAGGAATGACAAGAATATTAATATTTAATTATTAATCCACGCACTTTATGTCTAAAACACAACAATTTATTGGAGCTTGGCTTCAAATAGCTTTTTCAGTATAAATTACACAAATTAGAACTGCTTAGCACCTAGATAAACAAAGTAACTTTAGAAATTCTTTCAAACGAATGTTTAAGCGAACGTTTTGTTGGCCACTCTAAACTGGTTGAGCATTAAACAACAGCTGTTTTACCAGGGTTGTGCACTTACACAAGTTTTCACATTTTTTACACTTACATTGTAAATAATTGTAAAATATTGTAAATTATTGTAAAATATTGTAAACTATTGTAAAATATTGTAAACTATTGTAAAATATTGTAAACAATTGTAAATTATATAATGCAACTCTGATTGTCAGCAAACCAGCTGATTTCCAATTTATTTATTGGGTTGTTCGTCGCGTTTTAAATAAAAATGGCTTCAGCCGGTGCTCCAACAAGAAATATTTGGAAAGATCTGAACTTTCAAGTTCAAAAGGATGAAAAAAAATATACGGCTCTGTGTCTGTTTTGCAAAAAAACAGTCTCAAATATAGCAACACAGAGACTTAAACAGCATCGGCATGTGCAATATGTATCTGCAAACATGTACATACAACTTAATTTTTCTCGATCGCTATTTTCTAGAAAACGTTGCAACTTAAACATTGATGATTTAGATAATGAGTGCACAAAAATATATGAACCAGAGCACTTTGACAGCAGTCAATTTATGGAGCTAGAAAATTCTGGATCTTCGGTCATGGAAACGTCCAGCGACAATATAACTATTATAACAACTGAACAACGCCAACGGGATCAGCTTCATCCTCATCAATGTCGACGGAAAACTTTAAAATACCACCAAAAGCAGCATCGAAGAAAAAGCAAGGCGGCATTAAAAACTTTTTTGACAAAATAAGCTGTAAAGAGGAGGATGAACTTAATTCTTTTGTAGCAAGATTTTTTTACGGATGCAACATACCTTTGAACGTAATAGATGCACCACCCTTCAGAGAGTTAATCAGAAAACTAAGACCCAAAACCCAACCCAAACCCAAAATGCCCGGTAAAAAAGCGCTGTCCACAACACTGCTAGATAAGGAGTACGAAAAACACATAAGGTCTGCGAAAGAAGATGTTGATCGTCATTCTGTAATTCTTATTGATGGATGGAAGAATACTGCTAGCAATACCAAAACGGTGGTTACTATGCTCCATAACATTAATGGCATAAAACTTTTTTTAGAAGCTTTTGACGTATCGGGCGAGCAGGAGACGGCAGATAAACTCTCTGAGATCGTGGAAGTGTCTATAACAAAAGCTAAAGAACTTAATGACACACAAGTTTTTGCTGTAGTGTCGGATAATGCTGCAAACATGTTGAAAATGGGTAGAGGTGTAGATATTTGGCACTGCAATTGCAGTGCACATGTTGCTAATTTGCTAGCTAAAAACATCGTAGACAAAGAACTTGCTAGAAAAGTGACAATAGTTTTAAAAGAGTTCCGCCACACCGATCTGGAGAAATTTATTTTGTTAAAAGGTGGCACAAAAATTAAAATCCCTGCTGAAACACGTTGGTGTTCGCATCGAGACAGCTTTGCTTTATTAAAAAAAAAAATCTGTACATAATGCGAAGTATAGTTGTCGAAACTGATACCAGTGGAAAAAAAATTAAACAGGAAGTAAAAAATTTGTTGTTTTATGACGTTTTCGAGGAAGATGTAGGAAAAATGATTTCATTGCTTAATCCAGTTTGTGACTTGTTGAATAAAGTGCAGGCAACGTCTACGTCGATTGCTGATGGGGTTTATTTATGGCATTCTCTTGAACTTCCCGAAGATCAAACACTGAAGGCATTTTTCCAAAAGCGAATTTCACAAGCTTTGAATATATATGCATTGTCTGCATATTATCTTCATCCTTATTATGACAGGAAGCTTTTAAATGCAGAAAACACTGCAGATATCACTGACTTCTTGTTTAGTTATTTGGATGGAGACGCTCTACAAGAACTGGATTTATTTTTGAACAAAAAATTTTACTTTCGAGTTCTACTATCGAAAAATTTGAATAAAGATGCTAATTTGTTTTGGAGAATGGCTTCGTTGAAGTATCCAAACCTGGCCAAAACAGCTGCACAGCTGCTAAGTATACCAGCTTCTTCAGCCCAAATTGAAAGACTTTTTTCAAATTGGTCCTACATACATTCGGACATTCGCAACAGACTTTCTTTTGAAAGATCAAACAAGGTAGTAGCTATATACCTCAAAATGAAAATAAACAACACCGAGGTAACTGATTCTGAACTATGTTAATGTATGTGTGTAAATTTAAGTACGTATACATACACGCATATATACATACATATGTGTATCCCAAAATGCTTCTAAATAAAAATCAAAAATAACTTGATTAAAATTGTTTACTTATTTACTAATAATTACATTGTTTACAATTATTTACAATTACTTATAATTGTTTACAATTCTTTACAAATGTACATTATTTACACCAAAAATATCACCGTTTAAATATTTACATTATTTACAAGTAAATAATTATGGTAAATAACGTAAATATTTTACAGGCACAACCCTGTGTTTTACTATACAATGAAGTTTATTAAAAATATGATTGATGGAAACTTGCCTGATTATTTGAATAGTAACATAAAGTATGTGAATAATGTACACTCCAAGAATACTCGAAGCAAAAATGATTTCAATCTACCTGCCTATAAAACTGAAGCTGATAAATGCAACTTGTATTACAAAGGTTTAAAAATTATAGTGCATTGCCAAAGGATATTAAATGTAGCAATATAATTGAGTTTAAACAAAAATTTTACCATTATTGCAGGACGCTTCCAATTTATACTGCATTGAAAGGCTTCTGGACTATCCATCGCAATGCATACGTACAACGTATACTGTTGCACCACGCCAACATAAGTATACTGTTCCCATAAGCATCTGCCGCAGCTCATCCCAAAGCGCATCACTAGATCGAATCAGTGCATTGACGTTTGGATGCTTGTTGTGCACTTTATCTACATGCATGAAGGTATAAACAAAATAAAAAATTCTTCCCAGGCTGATGTGGATGGTCTTTCAGTCATTCTGCTGAAAAATTGTGTATCTATAATGACACCGCTCACTTAAATATTTAATAGGTCTCTATTTTCAGGTACCTTCATAAATGATTGGAAATGTACCACTATCACCCCAGTATTTAAAAGTGGCAATAAAAGTGATATCACGAATTATAGGCCAATTTCAAAGCTAACGTCGGTCTCTAAACTTTTCGAATGTATTATAATAAATAAGCTGCATTTTATTGTGAAGCAATTGATTAGTCCTAATCAACATGGGTGCGTGGCCGCCAGATCCACATTAAAAATCTTTGTTTTTACAGAGGACTGCTTTGCGACTTTTCGACGTGGCTACCAGGTTGATGTGATTTACACCGATTTCTCCAAAGCCTTCGATAAGACTTCCCACAAATTATTGGTTGTTAAACTAGCTAATTTTGGTTTACATTCTGTTTTTTTGGATTGGATCAAGTCGTACTTGGAGAATAGGAGTTCTAGTGTTGTTATTGATGGTGTCTCATCGAAACCATTTATTGCAACCTCTGAGTTCCTCAGAATAGCATTTTGGTTCCATTATTTTTCATTCTTTTTATAAATGATGTATCGTCGTGTTTCTCTTCAGCTCGGTTTCTTCTTTACGCGGACGACCTAAAACTATACTCTGAGGTTAGATGTCACAGCGACTCGATCAATTTTCAATCAGAACTCAATAAGCTCTATAACTGGTGTGCCATGAATCATCTCTTCCTTAACATCAATAAATGCCACAAAGTTACGTTCTCTAAACTGCCTAAACCTCTGTGCACTTCGTACCATTTAGCTTACACCTTTCTCGAATCGGTTGAAGTGAAAAAAAGGCGGTTTAAAAGTGTTTTTAAAGAGTGTTTTTTGATTCCAAGTTTAATTTTAATGCGCATATAAATAACACTATCTCAAACTCTCTTGCTATACTAGCTTTTGGTAGACGACATTCTTCGCAATTTTCGGACCCGTACACACTTAAGACTTTGTTCACGGCCTTCGTACGGTCTAAACTGGAATACGCTGAGTTTATCTGGAGACCGTATCACGCTATTCACATCACGTAAGGGATAAATGTCGAAAAACGGCCAGATATCTGGTCCAGGTGGTCCAATCCACCCAGACTTTGGAATATAACGTAAAATACTTTTGTTGAGGATATCATGAAATTTTAAGTCAATCCGATGTCTAGTTTCCAAGATATAACAGTTTTAAACCGCAAAACATACCCGGGTATGCTGCTGTTGACATAAAGGTTAAACCAGTGAAGCTCAGTGTTTTTTGAAAATGTATTTTAGCTTATTCAAAGTATACGGATTTTTTTTATAAAATTCGGGGATATCAATGGAGGTATTTTTCAACTGAGTTAATCACTTTCACAATGCTGCTGCACCGAGAAAAAAATCTTAGAACCAAGGAAAATGCACTTTGCCACAAAGACTTTTGTTGGTTAAATCGTGCCTAAAGACAAAACTCCTTCGTAAAAAAGACAAGGAAATTGTTGAATATTCAATAAATATACACTTGGAATTAAAGATAAATACTTTAGGACAACGAAGTTTTTTTAAAGAACTTACAAAGGTGAATTCTTAAAAAGAAAAGCGCTGTTCTTTAAAATTTCATGTTCGCGAGTTTTCAAAGGTGCTTCTTTAAAAACAAAGGTTATAGTTTTTAAAACACTGTTAAGTGATTTTAAAGAACTATACTTAAAACAAAGACGGTTTTTCTTTAAAGTTCTGTGATTACAACAAAAATTCCAAATGAAACGAAAATAAAATTATTTTTATTATTGCATTATTTAAAGTTATTTCTCTTCATGGATTTCTAACAACTTCAATATGTTTAATTTCAAAAGAGTTATAAACACCTTCAATTTTATAAGCTTGAAACTTTTCTAAAAATAACGTGCGCATTTCTTGGACAACTAAGTATACAAAGTTTCTGTGTTTAAAAAAATTAATTTTATCTTCATTACTTTGCCCTCAAATTTAACATAAGAGTTTTCTTCGAACAAGGTTCCTTTATATACAACACTTTTAACCTTAAAACCTTTCAATAAATTTGTAGTTAAGGTTTTATAAAAACTATGCTGTGATAAATCTGTTTCTGATGTTGTAGTTAAATTAGAGACATCTTTTGTAAAGAAATTTTTCTCTATTAAGTTATAAGAAAATTGTCTACTATGTTTTATGGCTAAGGTGTATGGCACCTTTATCCTTGAAGTTATGGCTTGACAGTATTGCTTAGACATTTGATCTGTGGGCTAACATTTCCAACAAGCTTAGGTCCGTAATTAAACATTTGTTTTCTAAAATTAAATGCGTCCAGAGTGAAGAATTTTTTTATATATAAAGTAATTTAATGTTTTACTTATGTTATATTTTGCAACTCCCAGATAGATGTCATGCATAATGTCACAGGCCTTGTTATCTGTAACATGAAAACCAAATAAATCGTTCCAAATTGAGTTTTCTTTAACAGGCGAATTTTTATCGTTAGTTGTTAATTAATTTTTTTTATTTGTTAATTCTCTGATATCAAGCAATGTTGCAACATCAGGGCTTTTTCTTCTAATATTTTCGACTCGTGTATGAGGTGACTTTCGCTTATATATGCAATTAAAATACCTAAATGTGGATAAAAGCCAGTGCTAAATGCAATAAAAACTGGAAATTTGTAAATATACCTGTCATATATTTTTCCCGATGGTTTCTTGTTATCATATCGTGGAATGTAATAAGTTGACTCCACCTCTGTCCGAAATAAAGCCACTATAGATTTTGCAACCTTTACCATTTGTTTTGGGTCCATTTTCACATCCAATTTTGTGTTTTATTACTTTCACAGCAAGAAATAACATCCAGCTAAAAAATGTCCATTACGTTAGCGAAAAAAAATACATAAGTTTACACATTTACACAACCGTTGTTCTGCGTACATACATATATACGCAAAGCCGTAATTTTTCATGTTTTACTTACATGATTTTCTGCTTGCCACTTTATTAAATGGTGCCGAAATTTAATTTTTCGAAATAGGTCACATCAGTTAGAAAAAATTTCATTGATATCACAAGAAGTTAACATTTCAATATTTTCAATAGAAATAATGCCACATTCTACGAGCATTGCTATCGTCTCTTTATCTATTTTCCATTCACCAAGCAAATTGCTTAAGTCTTCGCCCATGGTGATCCACTACTCACATCGGTAAATAAAATACTAAAGAGGCAACGCAAAAATTTCGGCGATGTGAACAGCAAAAACGAGCGTAACAAGGTTGCCAAAGATCGAACTTGTAAACTCCTAAAATCACTTTTCAACGAGGAGAGTTCCCAAATATCCTTGATAAGTAATTTTTACAAAGCAAAAAGAACTGCATTAAAGGCGGCGCTGAGTTGGCAACAATTTTCAAGTGCGTTTTGAAGTTTATGCGAAGTTATTCGTTCGTTTACACGAAGAATTTGAATTAACTGATTTCCTTACTCGACGCGCTCAATTGTTCATGCACAATTTTTGGAGGCGAAGTAGTTAAAATTAAAGACTTACGCGTTTGCACCAAATCTTTGCCAAAAATCTTTGTTTTTACATAGTTTTTCAACCGCTTGCAAACAAAAAATTAAATAGTTCTGGTAAAGAATTTGTATTTTCGAAAAATACCTCTTCTTTGTTTCTCATGCAAAGACATTAACTCTTTCGTTTTAAAAGCGCGCAGTTGCGTATTTGAAGAAAAACACCTCTCTGTAAAGAATTTATCCTTGTATTAAAGACAATTCATCCACGGCCCTACAAAAATTGTATTTCTTTAATTTTACGACGTTTATTTCTCTCGGTGTGCTAATAGTATTTAAGTAATATGTTATTAAAATATACCGATTACTATCACCAAATTTTAATTTAAAACGCCACTTTTCACTTATATTTACAGTAATATGATATCTTTAAAATGTTCGCATGCGTTTGTAATACTTCCATTTACATTTATTAATTAATTGATTAAGTAAAACGCGTTTATAAATGTGTTTACAAAATTTTCCACATTTCATAAACAAAAAGAAACTACAAGAGCCAACAGTAAGAGCAAATGTGTGCTATAATACGTTTTAAAAGAACATACACCACAAATAAGGGCACAAAATCACGGTATACACTTTTACTGCTTCTATGTTTAATGCATATGGGCAAATCTAAAAAATAGGTACACTTTCAAAAAAAATTTAAATTTTTAAATTTGTGAGCACACCTATGTTTTATATATCATTTTATTCGTAATCTCTTAATGAATCGATTAATATAAAAGTAATTCAATTTCATCAAGTGCTTCAAAAGATAGACGATGAATAAACATGAAAAAGCATGAAAAAGCATAAGCTGGGTTCAAATTACGCTGTTCAAGTTGTGAACTTTGAGCAAAGATGGCATGCCCTGTTTTACCAGATTGGCTCTGGTTTTCTAGATAACGGTACTTGACAAATTGATTAAATTTTAACTATTTTATAAATAACTCCCTCAGTTTTGAAGTTAGTTTACTAAAATTTTGTACATAACAGTTTTTAATATTACCTTAATAATTCCTTAAAATTATCGAAATAGGTTAGCATTAACATATAGCTCCAATACAACTGATTACTCAGATATGTGTTTTTGCGCTATAACTCTAACTTCATATCTGAATAATAAATTGTATGGCTATATGTTAAATTGAACCTATACTAAATTTTAACCTGTTTAATTGAAGGAGTTATAACGCAAAACAACGTCTCTTATCAATCAGTTGTATATGAGCTATATGTTTTAGTGAACCGATTTCGATGATTTTATGGAATAGTTAAGGTAATAATAAAAAACGGTTATGTGCAAAATTTTAGTAAACTATCTTCAAAACCCAGGCACCATTTTATAAAATAGTTAAAATTTAAGCAAAGTTTCAAGTACCGCTATCCCGAAAAGTGGAGCCAATAGAGTAAAACTGAGGACGCCATTGAATTTAGAAGGCTACAATTAAGTAAGAGCAACTATCAGAACATTTGTCGATATATTCTGACTAAAAGAAGAAGCTTCATTAAAAGTAGTAACTCAGAGTTTTTACACCCTTCTAGAGACAAATTTTTTTAAGCATTTTACAGATATATGTAATTTTATAAGGACTAGCAGTTATAGAAAGATTAAGATCGTTTCGACGTATTTTCCAAATGTGCCTCCAATTATGGTGTTTTTGGAATAAAAATTACGCTGAAGATCGCAGAATATTTTATCTTTAAAAGTTAGTGTATTCTGAAAGCACACGTCTTGCTGAGGTATCAAATTATTTGTAATTGTTTGTAGAATACAATACATACTTAAAAGTTCTTAAAATTAAATGCTTCAAAACCTATACGCGATAAACCGAAAATTTTGAAAATTGTGAAATGTGGAGTTACAGACTTTGAGTTACTTGCCATTTCGTCATTTTTTAGTGCACACTTTTCTTACCTACTACATATGAAGTGTACACATAAGTGCTAAACGCCCATTTAATTTCAAATCAGAATATGGTGTGCTTCAAAAATTATGACATAATTAATTGTGCCCCTCTTAAAAATTACATAAACAAGTAATTTTTAGCAAAAAAAAACCGACTTCAACTCTCATATAAAAAAAAAAATATATATATATATATCTCATGATCCGCTGATCGGATCTTAACCAGATTAGTATGGGACCACCTCTGAGACACTACCTTTCCGATGCAAAAAGAATTATCGAAATCGGTTGACGTGGTCCAAAGTTATGCGGTAACATACATAAAAAAAAAAAATAAAAATATTCCGACGAACTGATAACCTCCTCCTTTTTTGGAAGTCGGTTAAAAATTGACTTGTTTTCGTTGTTTTTCTTAATTCAAACACCTATAATTCAAAAGTTATGTAGCAAATTGATCAAATTTTTTTTTGAGGCTTCAAGTATACGTCAATGATTTATATCCAAAAGCAACCAGCTTGATTTAGTTTACAACGGTGAAAATAAAGCTAAATAACAAAAAGGTTACCTGTTTTTTAGATTTACCCATATAATAAAACTCCTCTATTTTTAAAGCGCTTTTTTTATAAAAATCAATACTTCGCCTGCGGTGCTTTTCTTATAAAGCTGATGCCAGATAAAACTTTGTAGCTGTGCGTGACATTTATAACTTTGCCAGCAAAGAGCCAGACGCAAAAAAAAGCCTCAATGAACGCCAAGTAAACAATTTTGTACTGCAATTTAGTTTGGCATCCCCGGTGGGAAAATTTAAGTTTGGCATCCCCCGGGTACCAAATGAAGGTGGCTAAGGGGGGTAGGGGGAGTTCTCCTGAATGTAAATATATAGTTTTTAGCTGCCGGAGCCTTATAGTTTTTAAGTTATTTGTTGTTAAAGATTCTAAATTGAGCTAACCTTCAGGCGCTATTTCACACAATAAACACTATATTAATTTATTTTTATTTTTTTACAGTCTCTTAAGACTTATATTACAACAAAGATTTAACATTCTTATAATTAGATTTCGATTTAAAATTTAAATATTAAATACAAAATACAAAATGCTCTACGGAAATTTTTAAATATCATTATTTCTTTATCACTATGTCTATGTCAGTATAAAAGCATGCAATTTTCCGGAAGTTATGTAGACGATTGGAAAGGCCGAGTTTCCAATCCGCGCTATACTTTTTGGGTTACCCCGTTTCTTGATATCTCCTGGGTGGCCGCAAAGGCCGAGTTTCCGATCCACCCAGTCGCGCTTTCGTGACGGTTGGAAAGGCCTAGTTTCCAATCCGCTGATTTATTGTTTATTATCTAAGGGTCTAGGTAGTCGGATAGGCCGAGTTTCCCATCCATCTAGTATTGATATCTTGGTGGTTGGAAAGCCCTATCTTGTAGGCTGCGTTCTACAATAGTCAAATAGTAGCCGCTCGAAAAGAGTGATAGCATCACAATTTTTTATAGCCTCTGGTAATTAATTAAAGTACTTTAAGCCTTTATAAAAAATATTTTTTTTTTACCACTTCCGTTCTATACTTCGGGAGTCTGAAGCTGTTATTCTCTCTCAACAAATATGTATGCGTCTCATTTATATATCGGAGATTAACGCTAAGATAATCCGGCAGGTTGCCCTTCTTAATATTGTACATAAATTTCATAGCGTGGTAAAAAACTTGTTACTTCACGCTTAACCAATTCAAGGTTGTTGGTGCGTCGTACGATTTGTTGAGGATGCCCCTCGGACGGGCCTATTCAAAATGGGGGAAAAATCGTTGCTTTTGCTCACAAAATGCCACAACTTTTTAAAACACACCAAATAAATAGTGTTTATTTTCTCGGATTAGTTACTTATTAAACTTAGATGCAATATAGCACTTTGAAAAGCTTCTTTTAATAACAAAAAGCCAAAAAAAAAAGAAGAATAAAACAAGCAAGTTGAATTAAACACCTATTGTTGTAGTTGCCACTTCACCAAATATTCACAAAATTACAATCATGTTAGACTAAGCCTTTTAAATAGTACATTTTAAAACATTTTAACATAAAACCCAAAACACTCTACTTTAAAAACGTGCTTAAAGGATTTAATAAAAAGTGTTTAAGAAAGAAAGTTTTGATTCAAAGGCAAAAGAGGGAAAACATGTAGCATAGCGCCTTCTGACTCCGGAAAATATGAAATAGTGGGTATGGTCCTCCCTTTGATTTTTATGTATTTTTATAAAAAAAAACCTACACTACTTTGCCAGTTACGTTCAGCTTAGTAAATAATAACCTTTAAAAAAAAATTGGACTGGAATTTAGTTTGGCATCCCCGGAGTTCCGCATAAAGGTAGCTAAGGAAGGGTAGGGAGAGTTCTCCTGATTGCAAATATATAGTTTTTAGCTGCGGGAGGCTTATAGTCTTTTAAGTTTTTTGTTGTTAAAGTTTGTAAATTTAACTAACCTCTCGGCGGTATTTCACACAATAAACACGATATTTACGTAAACACTTTGGAAAACTAGTTGCAACAAAACGCAGCACAATCAAATATATGTATATATATTTTTTTTACATTTATTATGTATTTTTAGTAAAATAAGTATGTTTTTCAAATTATCACGCACTTATATATGTACACACACATTGTGAAAAGAGAAATGTTGTTTCAACCATGGTTTCACACTGACATTAGAAGAGTGCTGCCACATCTAAGAAAATAACAATAAAAGAGAAAAGTTTTATAAGTTTAGTTTGTAATCCTAAAGCGCGGCCGAAGGCCGCCTACGTAGAAAGGAATTCTACGCAAATATTCATTTAAACAAAAAAATTTTGTATAACCTTGAAATCATAAAAAAGGTGAATAGGCGCTATTCTTCACTTGTTCCAATAATAATATTAACCTGATTGTAATTTTGTGAATATTTGGTGGAGTGACAACTACTACAATAGGTGCTGTAATTCAATTTGCTTGTTTTATTTTAATTCGTATTTTGGCTATTTGTTATTAAAAGAAACTGATCAAAGTGCTATAAATTACATTTACGTTTAATAAGTAAGTAAATCCGAGCAAAAAAACACTATTTAGTGTTGTGGAATTTTATAAGCAAAAGCAACGATTTTTCCCCCATTTTGAAGAGGCTCTCCCGAGGAGCCCGGTAGTCGGAGGAGAAAGAAAAGCATACCATTGAATTCATCGGTCTGTGCTCTTTCAAGCTGCGAAGGTGGGCGGTGCCACGCCTCCTTCATTTTGTTGTACCAGCCCCTAACAAACAGATACTATTCGGAACATTTTCCATATTTTTTACGTTTATTATGTATTTTTATTAAAAAAAAACTATGTTTTTAAAATTATCGCGCACTTATATATGTACGTACACACACATTCTGAATACAGAACTGTTGTAAACACTGACATTAGAAGAGTGTTGCCACATCTAAGAAAATAACAATAAAAGAGAATAGTTTTTATTTTATATCGCGGGATTTTTTATAAAAAATTTTCATTATTTATCGAAGTATTTATTTTTATTAAAAAGCCGCGCAGGCAACGTTTAGTTATTTGCCTTACGTTTTTGGGGTGGGGCGGAGGGGGTTAGGACGTGGCCCCCACGAAAAACGGCGCAGGCGAAAATTTGTAATAAAATCTTTGCTTCGCGCTGCAGCTTCAACGATCTATGTGGAATGCTTTGTGCATTTTCATACAATTCATCTTATCTGTCAAAGCGAATCTGTCAAGTAAAGCGAAGCAAAAGTTTTATGTGGCATCAGCTTAAGAATCAATACTTCGATAAGTAATGAAAATTTGTAATAAAAAATCGAGCGATTAAGTAAAACGCAGTGAAAATTTTCCTTAAATTCGGTAATTCGGGCTTTTGTATTCACCTTATATTGAAATACTGTTTTATATAAAAAAGCGACGCAGGTGAAGTATTGATTTTAATAAAAAATTTCGTTTATCGAATTATCGATTTTTATAAGAAAGCGCCGCAGGCGAAAATTTATCATTATTTATTTATCGAAGTATTTTTTTTAAAAGGCGCCCGACCACCAAGGCCCCTATGGGGCCCTAGGGACTTGCGTCCACAGTATTTTTGCGTAGAAATCCTTTTTAGGTAGGCGGCCTGCGGCCGCGCTTTAGGATTATAACCCTTACCAAATAGAATTCTCCTTTCGGTGTTCACCAACTGGGGCTACCGCCCCATTGATGTAGCCTTGGGAAAGGATGAGGTAACTAGAATTCCCTTTCTGTGTGGTAAACCTACTGTTATCGAGATCATTATGAAACAGTGGTAAATTGTTGAAAATCCCATCGTTTTAATTTGTTGAATTTTCGACCATGTTGTAGCACCCTTTATATTCACCATCTCAGCCATTTTATTTTGTTTGCTAGTTTGCTTGTTTACTTTGTCGAAGAAGGGTACTGATTTTAGTAAACGCGTTTTATATTGTTAAAAAATTAAATTAAGTACATTTAATGTACACAAATTGCACGTGAACATTGCAAAGATCATATATTTATAAAAATATAAGTGTTAAGTGCTCCTTTTCATATGAAACTTTGCTAGTGAAACTGCAAAAGAATTGACCGACTAATTAGTTAAATACTATTACTAATAAAGTGAAAAGAGTGATAAATAATGTAAATATATACGATTTTTAACACCCCCGCCAAGTTGCATGACGAAATTCGTGATAGTTTTGTGAAAATAGCCAAAAACCGATGTAATGGAAAGCCAACCCGCCTGGATCCGTATTGGAAAATTTTCTAGTTTTCCCATAGCTGAACGGTTGGTTATCTTCATGTGTTCCAAACTTAACATTGAAATAAATTAAAAACTCAAAAACAAAAAAAAATTTGGTAGGAACAAAAATTGGTCTGTGGGGGTTGACTTCATTGTACATCGACATGTGTGCTAAACCATAACGAATTTTCTCATGAAACTTTACGAGGATACTAAGAAACAGATATGGTTACATAAATTCTCACTATTTTCACTTTTTCAATACTAGTATTCAAATGCTTTGTTGGTTAAGTTTTTTGCACTTCCATTAGCAAATTTTCATATAAAAAGTGCAGCTATCACTTGTACTTGCATAAATGCACGATCTTTTCAATGTTCACGTGTGATTTGTGTAAAATAAATGTATTTTATTTTATTTTTTAACAACATAAAACGCGTTTAGCCATTTCACTACTTTTCTTCAACAAAGTAAACAAGCAAACAAATCAAAATGGCTGTATTACCCGAACAGAAGGGTGCTACCATATGTTCGAAAAATACGGAGAGTAAAATACCCAACTTATATTTCATAATAACTTCCACAATATACAGTATCGGTCATATCTATAGCACGCCATTTCAAAGCGATATTGTGTGCCACTTATGTTTATTTATTTATTTTTAAGAATTTTCAATTAAAATACAGTCAATCTCAGACAAACCCCATATAAACCCAAGTGTAACAATTTGTAGAAAACTACAAAAAAGTGTAATAAATTTTCATCTAAATTTCAAACTTTTTTCTCGGAAGTGTTAAAATTTTTCTGAACACACAGTTTTATAGCCCAATCAATTTTAGTGTGATAATGTGCAAGTTTCAAGTGGCTAAAAGCTACCGTTGATTTTTTGGAATTTTTTTCGCCAAAGGTGTTGCGGTTTTCTTCCATATACAAATAAATTGAGTTTATTCATTATATGGAAGCCAATGCGACAAAAAAAATTCTAAAAAATAAACGGTAGTTCGTAGCCACTTCAAATTTGCACATTATTAGACTAAAAATGAAGGGGCTAAAAAACTGTGTACTCAAAAAAATTCTAACACTTCCGAGAAAAAAGTTTGAAATTTATGTGAAAGTTTGTTGCAGTTTTTTGTAGTTTTCTACAAATTATTAAGCTTGTGTTTGTATCGGGTTTATCTGAGAATGAACTATATTTTAATTGAAAATTCTTAAAAATTAATAAATAAATATAAGTGGCACACAGTATCACTTTGAAATGGCGTGCTATAGATATGACCGATACTGTAAGGATTAGTTTGGATATGTGCTTTTTAAATAACAACCTCTAAAAAATTTTCAATTATGGCAAATTTTTTATCAAAAATGTATGTTTTTCTTTGAAAAATACATAATACTAATCCATATTTTTTGCATTTTTTAATAAACAATATTAAAAAAGCAAATATTTACGCCTGCGTCGATATTTTTTATAATATAAAATATTTAAAAAAGGAAAATTTGGAATAAAAAATCGCGGCTCTATTTAAAAAAAATTTGAAAACCTAAAAAAAGGGTAACCAGTAGCCATAGTAGACATCACTGGGGCGGGTTTACCAAACAGAAAGGGAATTCTAGTTACCTCATCCTTTCCCAAGGCTACATCACTGGGAAGGTTGCCTCAGTTGGTGCACACCAAAAGGAGAATTTTATTTGGTAAGGGTTATAATCCTAAGGCGCGGCCGAAGGCCCCTTCGCAGAAAGGAATTCTACGCAAAAATACTGTGAATGCAAGTACAAATGGTGATGATAAATCGTCTGGCAGCACTTCGGTATTGAGTTGCACCCTCGCATGTTTTCTACTTCACTACTTTTATAAATGTTTTATTTCATTTATTTGCTAAATCATTAGTACAATAAGATCTGAGATCTTTTGTAGTACAACAAACAAAAGGTTAAACCAGAAAGATATAACAAGGTAATAATGGTTACTTAAACTAAAACTTATAACAAAGTAAAACTAAAACTCATAATAAAAAGTACAGACAATTAAAGCAATACAGTGGCTATACATATTAACTTGAGATTTTATACTCAGATAGCGAAACTCATAATTATACAACATAAATTATTTTAACGAAAGTGCGCATATAGAACATCCTTAAAGTTGTTTTTATTTAGACCACTGCGAGTTGCCATTGGAATAGAGCTCCAGGTTACAATCAGTGATATAATTGATGGTACAATTGTACTTTTTTGGTACATTTTGAAAGCCAAAAGTACATTGGTACTACATTGACATTTTTGATACATTTTTGTCAAGGCACGGTACTGAACTACAATTATGTCGAAATACCAAACTGTATTTACTTGGAGTTTTGCATTTTTGTGCATAAAAATATAGTCATCTTTTTCTTCCTTATATAAGTAATTACCTGCTGTTTATTAAAAACGAAACTCTTACTTAAATAAAAAAAGTTTCTGTCATAATAGGTCTATTCATAAAATTTTACAATAAGTACTAGCAGCCAGAGAATAAAATAATCATAGCGAGTAAAACTGAGAGGAAGACTAAAATATCAGAAAAAGTTATTGAATGTAGTAAAACTTCCTCAATCTGACTTTCTGATAGGTAAGTAAGTTTTTTTCAACAAACATTTTTGAAACCACATCATGACGCATTCAAAAATAAAAGAATCTCCTCCAAGCACCCTTCCTTTTTTCACAAAAATTAAGTAGATATAGCTACAAATGTGTCTTTAAAATTATCCCATTTTCGTTTTAACGATCAACTGACAAATTCGGTCAGAGCCTTTAGCATTATTATCTATTTTGGTATATTTCTCAATATTTTGCGTAAATTCCGGCCAACAAATAGTAGAGATCAATAGTAAATTAACTAAACTAAACTTTTCTTCCTTTCTTTTGTTTATTCACGAACACATCTAGCCTTAACCGCCAAAATAACGTAAGCGACATTGTTTTCAAAATTTTTTTTTTTTGATGCAGAAATATTTCTAGAGCATCTAGATGCATTTCTGCATCAAAAAGAAAATTTTGAAAAAAATGTCGCTTACGTTATTTTGGCGGTTAGGGCTCGACATGTTGTGGTCAGCAGACATTTACTTGTAAGTTTTCGCAGGTAAAATTTTTTCTAGCATAAATTGGCAGATCTCAGTGTCATTTTGCGTTCTCGATTTCCCCTACTATGCAAGATTTTAGGTACGAGAACACTGCTATTAACTTGTTTATTTCTATAAAAGGAAATATTTTGCAAAATATTTTTGTAAAAACTTCCATTCCGTTAAATGCACCGGTTTTAATTTTAATTTTTGTATTACTAGCACTTAATAAGTATAACTTGTATGGGTTTCTTGATTACCTTGGCGTTTTGGTGGCCTTTTCAAACAATTGATTTGCGCTTATGTGTTCCACTTTCGACACGTCATGTTTTATATCATGATTTTCATACAGAAAATCTAAAAACATATGTATATGTAACTATGTATGTATGGTCTTTTAAATGTTAGTACTTTTTCGGCTTATTTAGTACACTTTTTTTGGCCATTTGGTACAAATTTTAAAAACTCATTTATCATCCCTGGTTAGAATAGCATTGACAAAGGATAGCCGTGCAGAGGTTAGATATTATAATTTGGTACTATCAAATCATTAATTCGAGCTGATTTAGGGAAAATGAGCTTGTCATATAGATAACCAGGCTCCTTGTGCACAATAAGTCGATAGAGAAAGATGCAGTTTCTAATATTTCACAGCCTAATAAACGTGATCTCCAACCAGAGATATGGTCAAATTTAGCTAACCCGAACACATATCGTGTAACATGGTTGAATGCTACATCAATTTTATAAGCAGATAGAGAACTCAATTTACTGTAACCAAGCTCAGGGTAGCATATTATTGGCATTATTAATTGCATCGCAAGCTCTCGCCTAACCTGGACCGGCATATAATTTGCAGAGATTCATAAATTTCTTAGCTAACTATCGAGTTCACATGATTGTCACATGTTAAACTAGTATTAATGATGAACCCAAGATTAGTCACTTTAGACACAAGTTTTAGACACTTATCAGCTATATATAAGGGCGGCACGTTTGAAAAATTTATTCGTTTTTTAGAGTTTGGCAGCACATAAGATTTATCACTGGTTAGACACACGTCATTTCTCCTCGCCCATGCAGAGATGACTGTTAAGTTGTTATTAAGCCTTGTACAGAGATCACCTGTTTCCTCATGATTTCCAGACAGGTATAGTTGGATGTCACCCGCATATGCATGCATATATACATGATGGCATGCAGAAAATATGTCATTTATAAAAAGACTGAACAATAGTGGACCCAGGATAGAGCCTTGGGGTACACCAGCTAGCAGTGGTTTAAGACCAGAGGTATTAGAGACAATTTTGACACACTGAGTTCTACCCGCTAAGTAGCTCCGCATGAGACGCGTTGCGGAATCCCCGAAGCCAAAGTAGCTTTTTAATTTCATACAAAGTAAGTCGTGGTTCACGGAGTCAAAAGCTTTAGAGAAGTCAAGTAGGCATGATAAAGTCAGTTGGTTTTCGTCGAAAGGCCCTCTAATGTCATCTAAAGTTTTTAGGATTGCCGTGGAGCAGCTATGCTTTGATCTGAAGCCTGACTGAAACGGGGACAGCAGGCTAAATCTGTCAATATGGTAATGAATTTGGTCGGGCATCAATAACTCGAAGACTTTAGAGAGTGCGAGTAAGATACTAATAGGTCGAAAATCATCAGGATTACACGCTGCCTTGGTTTTAGCAACTGGTTGAACAGTGGAAACTTTCCACGCATCAGGAAAACATGACGTTGTGATACTATGATTGATGACGTAGGTGAGAGTAGGCAGAATGCATGGGGTAATTAATTTTACAAATTTAATTGGAATTCTGTCCGCCCCTATTGCATTTGACCTTACTTTATTAATACACATTGCTACTTCAACCTCTGACACAACTTCATGCTCAAAATTTATATAAACAGACGAAGCAGGCGAAGGACAGGGAATGGAGCAAGTATTAACACAGGATGGGGTAACACGAATGAAAAAGGCATTATTGAGGTAGTCAGGACTAAGGGAACAATTAGGACTGTCACTAACATCTCACGAAGGTTTTTTAAGTTACGCCACAGAACATGATTTGGTAGTGAGGTGTCTAACATTTTGCTATAATACTTGCATTTCTCACGCTTTATGGTAGCCGTGGTCTCATTTCGAGCAAGTTTATACGCACGCCAGCTGTCCTCAGTGCGGTCCTTTTTCCAGGAGGAATATTTTTTATTATTCTGCACTATCAACGCACGAACCGATTTGTTGAACCAGGGACATGAGGGATATCTACCACGGTAAGTGCGAGTTGGTACGTGAATCCTATATAGGTCTTAGATAATCTCATTTAAAAAGCGTAATTTCTCATGCACTGAGCTTAGAGCCAAGCAAGCAGACCAATTAATACGCGATAAGTCACTTAAAAGATTAGTTACGTTCAGTAGACGGTAATCCGGAAAGATGGACGGACTAGTTACTAAACTATGTCGGTCAAACTTTATATCAAACGCACAGAAAATAAGATCATGGTCCGAGATAAATGAGATTTGGTCAAATTTTAAAACTATTGACATATCAGACACAATAAAATAATCGAGCAGGCTGAGACAACAGTTTTGCCCACACCTTGTGGGTACCGATAAATTAACCACATCTAGACCAACACCAGATACAAAATCTAACAAGCGAGAGCTATACGAGTCATTACACAACAGATTCACATTAAAATCTCCACAAATAATAATATCATTATAATCAACAGCGACAGATGACAACATAGTAAAATATTCATTCACACTACAACATTTATGAGGGTTATAAACTAGAGTCCTGCACGATTATCACAGTATACCAGTAGAAAAGGTTTTTGTTTTTGTAGCTGTTTCGTGGTGAAAGTCCTTTATTGGGGCCAAATTTCCCCACAAGAAATTGAGCGCATGCTTGCTTTTGCATGCCAAGAGAACGAATATTAGAAAACATTGGAAAAAAGTCTGAGATAATACAATTATATTCTACTAAAAATAAACACGATAGTGTGCGCTAATTAGATAATGTGATAATCAGAGCTGGGTCGTAATGATTCCTTTAGGAATTAAATTACTCCCAATTACAGATTACAAGGAATTGTAATTAGGAATCAATTCCTTCAGTCCACAGCAAAGGAATCGATTACTTTTTCAATTCCTTGAAGTAATTTCAAATGTAATTGTTTTTTTCTTTAATTCCATTACAATGAATTTCATATTTTAATGGGAATAAATTACGTGCTATTAATGTAATTTTTTTTTCCAATTCCTTTGAAAGGAATTGAAAATTTAATTGATTTTTTTTTCAATTCCATTACCTGGAATTGCAAGAGTACTTTAGTTCTTTCAATTACTCAAAGGAATTGTAACAGTAATCGAGAAACTGAAAGTTCATTCACGAATGTACAATGTGGAATTTTTGTTGTGGTCAAAGATTAAAATCGAAAGCACACATTGGACATCTTCTATGTATATCTATATATATAAAAATGTTGTGTTTGTATGTCAAGGTTATCAAAACCCGAGAACGGCTAAACCGATTTGAATAATTTTTTTTATTATTCGCAAAAAATTATATTGATAAAATTAATGAATTATTACAATATGGGTATCAAGTTAAAGAGGTTTAAGAAAGATAACTGCTGGAAGTATTTTCGACGAGGGTTGCCACCAATTTGAAAATTTAAACTCAGTCAAATTGTTAAAAAAAAATGAAATATTGCCATGTGGGTGTCAAACTAAAGAGTTTTAAGAAGGCTTACTGCCGAAAGTTTGAGGAGGGTTGCCATCTGTTTGAAGATTTAACTAAATTACATTGATAAAATAAATAAAATATTACAATATGGGTATCAAATTAAAGAGGTTTAAGAAAGATAACTGTTGGAAATATTTTTGAGGGGGGCTGCCATCTATTTGGAAATTGTAACTCAGTTAAATTGATAAAGTAAATGAAACGTTGGCATGTGGGTGTCAAACTAAAGAGTTTTAAAAAGGCTTACAGTCTACCATGAACACTTCCAGAAATATGCAATATGAAAAGTTCGGTTTATATGGGAGGTGCCACGCCCCATTCTCCAACCATGCAAATTTTTCTCCATGGGTATGGAATTGGTCCTTTACTATATGTATATATCACCATACCCAGTTCTAGTCCTCTACCACAAATATATGCAGTTTGAAAAATTCGGTTTGTATTGGAGGTGCCACGCCCCCATTCTATATCGAAACTTTTTTTGAGCCTATAACCATCCTTGGAAAGTCTGCAGTAGATTCCGAAATTTCAAAAAAATCGGTACGGCCTTTCGCGAGCTTTGCGAACAGAACAAAAACGCCTTTCAAAATATATATTAGTATAGACTAGCCAATATCTGCTTGTTTTGCGGCTTAAAACACTACTACCGATGAAAATCGATGGATAAATAAACAAGTTTGCAAGGGCAATAATTTTTTTGTATGAAATACTAGCAGGAAATAATGTTACCCATACGCCATATCGTACATGACCGTATGACCATGTTAAAGTTTGAATTTTTTTCATTCGCAATGAAAACTTAAAATTAAAATAACTTGACTAAATGACCTTATCCAAAAAAACGGTATACAGATCCGCACCATACTACTTAAAATTAATTTTACGTCTCTCGGCGTTTTTTGTGTAATTTTAGCGTCGTTACAGTGTTATCATCAAAATTTAGCCATAGCAATGAAATTTGTTTATAAAACTCTTAGAAGGTAGGATCTCCAGTCCCACAGGGCTCGTAATTCAAGCGGACTCTATCCTCATTTGTAACGCAGGATACCAGTAAGAGTACTTCAAAGGCCCCAGAAGGCACGCCATTTTGGGTAGAATTAAGGGTACCATAATATACACAATTAACTCAGTGCATTTTTATAGATACCCAGGGATTAGTCCAAGAGAACAGCAGTGCCCAAGGCAGCAACATTTATGGGTCTTATCTGCCGCGAAGCGCGTTCGCGGTAGGATCTGGAAAATTTAACCGTTACCCTATAAACTGAACAGCTACAGCTTAAGCTATTCAGTTCTCTTAAAGTCCAATTAGTAATACTCCTTAGTTATAAGTTGTATAAGGCAGTTAGCAACCAAGAAATTTAACAAAGCTATTGCGATTCAACAGTGAAAAAATTTTTTTTTCTAAATTTTTAGATTACTTTTTAAATTACTTTGAGGAATGGAATTGGAAAAAAATCAATTACATTTTCAATTCCTTTCAAAGGAATTGATATAAAAGAAATTACATTACTAGCACGTAATTTATTCCAATTACAATATGAAATTCCTTGTAATGGAATTAAAGAAAAAAACAAGGAATTGAAAAATTTATCGATTCCTTTGCTGTGAACTAAAGGACTTGAATCCTAATTACAATTACTGAGGAATGTAATTGTAATTGTTGTGTAATTGCATTTACCCAGCTCTGGTGATAATCATGTTTAAAAACTCTTTTCAACTCTTATTTTTCAGAAAATAATATTGCGGATAAGATTGCTCTGAGCGCTTGTGTTGTTTACCAAGAAAATGCAGCCCTGTTGGTATTTATTTCTGTATCGCATCGCGGTGAGTTACTATTTCTTGGTAATTCGGTTTGTGAAATGGTAAACAAATTATTGAAATTNTGTGTAATTGCATTTACCCAGCTCTGGTGATAATCATGTTTAAAAACTCTTTTCAATTCTTATTTTTCAGAAAATAATATTGCGGATAAGATTGCTCTGAGCGCTTGTGTTGTTTACCAAGAAAATGCAGCCCTGTTGGTATTTATTTCTGTATCGCATCGCGGTGAGTTACTATTTCTTGGTAATTCGGTTTGTGAAATGGTAAACAAATTATTGAAATTTATTTATTTGATGTGTTTAACATTTGATTAATGCAATTTTCTGTATTTTCAGACTATTAATTACAAGCACAGCATCATCAACGGTGATTGTAAGAACTACTGCAATCCCTGCGGTTTTTCCTCTTGGTAAATGCGTTCTGGTCGTGCCCAAGGGTGGTTTCCCAAATCAGCCGGGAATAAGGTTAGTCATTTTCAATTCTATATCTTTGTTCGTCAACATTATAGGACATGTCATCATTGCAGGCTATTGTTGCAGAAAAAACGCCCCAACCACTGCTGTGCTAAATATGTACCAGCAGTACTGCCCACGGCCGTTGGTGCAATGATTTCGATAGCTGAACAAACGCCATCTCCTGGGCATTCCCACAGCTTGCCGTCACCAGCTATTATATCACGTGTGAATGCAAATGCGGCTAAATTTGGTTATTAACAGTGCAATAGTGCCATGTCATTGGCAAAAACACTAAGTGCTGCTGGCACGTAGAGGTTGTAAAGTTATAGGAATCGATGAACTTACTCGAAGAAGACAATGGCCGCAATATGATGAAACATCTTCTGGCATGCCTTTGACAATCGTTAATTCAGACGGAGGCTTCACATACGATATTTCACACATGGATGGAATTCGTTAGCGGACAGAGCACACATTTACAAAATATTTATCGTGCATGCATATTCAATTCCGATTTTATGGGTCGATTACGGAGGACAACCGAACTTCAGTTGGTTGGCCAGTGGCTGAAATGGTATTACCGATGGCAACTAGCAACTGAAAGCTGGTAACTGAGTTGCTGTATTGGCAACTGCATTTTGTGGCTGCCGGGAAATTTTAATTGAGATACTTTATTTCTTTTTTCAACTTTTTTTTTTATTTGTATAACCTTGAACTTTATGAAACTTAATTATTGCCATTCATAAAAAAAAACATTTTCATTTCAGTGGCGCTGTCCATCGACAACCCAACTGAGGTTCCGTTGCCATCCATAATCCATCCATAAGTCATAATCGCACGAACTAATCAAGGGCTATGACAGAATCCATCGTGGTCTGATTTTTCGTGAAATCCACGAAAATGCTATTGAATTCGAGTAGCTATGAACGCAGCACTACATTACATTACATTAGCACTACATACCATTTTTTCTTAAAAAACGAGAGCTACAAATTTTTTCTTTCCACAACAAATTTTAAAGTTAAAAGCTACAATTAATGGCATAGTAACATATTGGATATCTCAATTCTATCGACTAGGTGTATGGTGTCAGGTGAGCACTACATACCATTTTTTCTTAAAAAACGAGAGATACAAATTTTTTCTTTCCACAACAAATTTTAAAGCTAAAAGCTACAATTAATGCCGTTATAACATTTTCAATATCTCAATTCTGTCAACTTGGTGTAGGGTGTCAAGTTAGCACTACATACCATTTTTTCTTAAAAAACAAGAGCTACAATTTTTTTCTTTCCACAACAAATTTTAAAGTTACAAGCTACAATTCATGGCGTAGTAACATATTGGATATCTCAATTCTATCGACTAGGTGTATGGTGTCAAGTTAGCACTACATACCATTTTTTCTTAAAAAACAAGAGCTACAATTTTTTTCTTTCCACAACAAATTTTAAAGTTACAAGCTACAATTCATGGCGTAGTAACATATTGGATATCTCAATTCTATCGACTAGGTGTATGGTGTCAAGTTAGCACTACATACCATTTTTTCTTAAAAAACAAGAGCTACAATTTTTTTCTTTCCACAACAAATTTTAAAGTTACAAGCTACAATTCATGGCGTAGTAACATATTGGATATCTCAATTCTATCGACTAGGTGTATGGTGTCAAGTTAGCACTACATACCATTTTTTCTTAAAAAACAAGAGCTACAATTTTTTTCTTTCCACAACAAATTTTAAAGTTACAAGCTACAATTCATGGCGTAGTAACATATTGGATATCTCAATTCTATCGACTAGGTGTATGGTGTCAAGTTTACTACTACAGCTACAACAGCAGCAACAGCTACAACATCAGCAACAGCTACAACCGGTAAAGCTACTACCTCAACCACAGCTACAACAGCAGCAGCAGCCACGAAGACATCAATGTCAGTGGCACCAAAGGCACCAACGGCCAAGCCCGGCACTACTATGCTGGCCGAAAGTAAAGGCACCAGGCGCAGGGGAAGCTTCCTTGAGAGCCTAACCGAGGAGGAGGCTGCCCTTTTCATCGAGCACGCCAGAGATGAGGGGCCAAGTACTAGCAGTGGCGGCGTGGAGAGGCGCAGCTTCGTTCAGAAGGCACCAAGGGAGCAAAGGCTCAGGCACCGAAAAATAGGCACCGCTCTCCTAGCAGGAACCGAGATGCCAGTCGGCGTCGCGCCAGGAGTCGCGACCGTTTCGGGAGCCATGACCGCTCTGGGAGCCGAGGCCGATCCAAGGGTCGGCGTCGCTCGAAGAGCAGGCATCGCTCCGGCAGCGTCCACCGCTCTAGCCGTAGGCACCGCAGGTCCCCTAGTCGGACCTCATCGCTCGAGTCAGGATGGCAGCGGCAAGACAGGAAGAAGAGAAGCCGCAGAGGTCGACCGCCTCCACTTCCGCCCTCCAGTCAACCGGGAGCCCTTGACGATCACCATCGAGCTGGTCTTGGTGGGTCGGGAGTCAAGTGGTATCTCCGGTATCTGGGGCAGGGGAAGAAGCCGAGCGTAGCCCGCGCAATGGCGGAAGTAAGAGAAGAGGTGGAGAAGGAGGCAAAGGAGACAACTGCAACCGCTGGTTTGCAGCAGAGGTGAACTACCCGCGCCTGCCGAAAGGCAGAGAAGCGGGCAACAGCATCAGAGACCCGCGCCTGCTGAAAAGCAGAGAAGCGGGCAACAGCAGCAGAGACCCGCGCCTGCTGAAAGGCAGAGAGGCGGGCAACAGCATCATAGACCCGCGCCTGCTGAAAAGCAGAGAAGCGGGAAACAGCAGCAGAGACCCGCGCCCGCCAAATGGCGGAGAAGCGGGGAACCTACAGGTACCATAACAGGTTCATCAACAGCTACTCCAAAGCGCACCAGCCTACAGGTCACTCCACCTGAGCCGCCTTCCCCCAAACGGCCGCGTGGGCTCCCACCCCCTCCAACAGAGTCTAGGGGCTTGGATGGGACCGCGGGCCAGGGTCAGCCACAGGAGGGAATCACTAAGCAGCCTAGCTACTCGGATGCTCTTAAAGGCATCCGGGTGGCTGTGCTGCCCTGTGATTACCCTGCTGCTGCCCTAAGCCCTGAGGACCTAACCAACTCCAGGACGTTATCATGGATGAGGTCCTTAAAGGGTGGAAGCACGCACTGGGGTATTTTTCAGGTCAGGCATGCTCCTTGTGGACTGCAAGGATGAGCGGACCGCAGCATGGCTGGTAGATAAGGAACCTAACATTGAGGGTTGGGAGGGGCCCGCGTTATGCACCAAGAGGGGGAGGACATCCCGCCGGTGCATAATATCTCGGTGTTCTTCCCGAGATGCGCTGAGAAATCGGCTTAGTACGTGCTGGCGCTCATCCAGGCCCAGAACGAGGACGTCCACACGGCTGCGTGGAAGGTGGTTTCATGCGGCGCCGAAGACAACGGTCTCAGGCTCAACCTGGGGATCGATGAGGCGTCGTATGTCAGCATCAAGAGGGCCGGATTTATAATCAACTACGTCACGGTGCGGCCATGGCGACATAAGACGACAGGCAGCAAGGAGTCAGAATCCCAAGACATGCAAGTCGACGAGGCTACTGACTCCACTGCTGCCCCAGCGACCGAGTCGACCACGGCACCACCATTCCCACGACAGCCGGTTCTACGTACCGGAATGACTCGGGTTTTACCCGGCCAAGGGCTGTTGTTTCGGCGATCTAACCCCGTTTAGGTCGGCGAAGTATCTCAGAAGTTGTTCGTCCATATGACTACATTCACTACGTATTCTTCTACTCAGGGCTGGCATCGAGCCAAACCCAGAGCCAGAAATCTACACCTGCTGTGTATGCCGGAGACGACTACACCATAACTCCACCTCTGTCAAGTGTAATGCCTGCGAGGGGTGGAGTCACCTTAGAGTCTGCTCAGGACTACGGACACATCGACAGTGGATACGACGTGGCGACACAGTCACCACAACACAACAACATAATAACACCACAGACCATACCACAGCCACGACAGACCACATAACACACACAACCGCACCACCACCCACACGCCGCCGCCAACAACTCCTGGTTCCCCCTACAATCTGCACGGTATGTCAGACCAGGATATTCCGTAATGTGACATCAGTCAAGTGCAACACCTGCCTTGGCTGGTGCCACTTTAGGGCATGTTCAGGTCTGCGTACCACGCGAGATTGGACGGGGAATTTCGAGGGCCCGTGTTGCGCTGCTCGGTCGCAGACGTCAATTGCGACGCCGCCCGCCACCACCACAGGGCGGCAATCACCTCAGCAGCACACACAGCCAACGGCGGCAAGAACATACACATCACTTACACCCCACATCACGACACGTCTCCCGAACCACATGAAGCTCCTTCAATTCAACTGCAACGGGCTACAGAGCAAGATTGAGGAGATAACCGTCTTCATGTGTCGGCATGGTATATTAATAGCTGCGGTCCAAGAGACGAAGCTGCACAGCAATTCAACTTTGTTGAATTGCGCCGGGTACAACGTGCACCGTCGAGATCGCGAGCGAGATAATGGTGGTGGCTTAGCGTTCATCACGCACCACACCGTGCAGTATCGTCTTATCGAAGCAGACATCGACCGCAGGGATACCACCCTAGAATGTCAGGGCATCGCTATCCGGTCAGGCGATGTTGAGCTCGAAATATTTAACATATACATACCCCCTGTCACCTGCTGCCCGGCAGGATATCACCCTGATATAGGTGCGCTCCTCAGAGGTGAAAACCATATGGTAGTAGATGACTTTAATGCGCACCACGATCTTTGGCACTCAAGCCTGTCAAACGATCGTAGGGGAACAGACTTGGCTTGGTGTCAAATACATTCGGCCAGTGGTAGTCAAATAGTTTAAGCAAACTTAGCGAAGTACCAAACCAAACAGCAGATAGTGACTGAAGCTAGGGTGGTAGCAAAATTGCCCTGTGGGTTAGAGTATTCTTATTACTAATAAAAAAAATAAAAAAAACTATGAGCCTCGCAAGGTCGCCTCCACCGGGGCGAAATACGAAGGGGGGTGAAAAGGCAGAAGGTGGTGATGTATTGGCAACCGAGAGTGGGGACGTCAAAAAATCCTTTTGGAAAGCGCCCCAGACTGGCGAGCTCGCCTACAGGACCCTGGTCATCATCTCCAGGCGCGCGTATGGCCCAAGCAGAAGATCAACCGACCGCGTGGGTTACTCTGGGAGTTAAAATACGGGAGTTGGTGGAAATGCTGGAAGACGGCAAAAGAAGGTCCATTCACCAACCTATGCGGGATATCATTGCCGAGCTGGCCATACTGTATGGCAAAACAGGGAATGCGCTACCGCGAAACGTGTTGAGTGCCGCTTGCCAAACAACGCCTCAAAAAATCCCTGGGAGCGGTATACCGAGTAAAACTGGAAAGCAGCCAAGCACTGCGATAGAACGTCAGGAAAAAGCAATGACGCCAGCGAACGTAAGTGAAGAGAAAAACCGATCAAATGGGGCGAATGATGGCAAAGAACCCCAATGGAAGACAGTAGAAGGAAAGAAAAGGTCGAAGCCGAAGCCCAAGTTGCCAAAGCCGGATGCTATAGTAATAAAAAGTCGTGACGGAAGTTCGTATGCAGAAATATTGCGAGGTTTAAAAAACGATCCACAACTAAAACATCTGGAAGACGTGGTAACCAAAGTACGCAAAACCGGCAATGGGGATCTACTCCTCCAATTGGCCAAACCCACGGATTCACACACAGTGGAGGTTCAACAAGCGGTCAAGGAAACGCTGGGAGAGAAAGCGACGGTAGAGACCCTGACCGCAAAAACCGCGGTAGAAGTTAAGGACTTAGACGAGCTAATAAGCAAACAAGAGCTCTGTTCTGCCTTAGAAAGGGAGGTCGATGGCAGCAAAATTTCGGTAGAAGCCGTCAAGTCATTAAGAAGCGCGTACAGCGGTACGAAGACAGCAACCCTGCTGCTGCCAGCCGCCATGGCGAGCAAATTGATCGCAGTGGGCAAAGTTCGGGTAGGGTGGGTAATTTGTCGAATAAGACTAAAAATGCACCATACGCAATGTTTCAAATGTTTAGAGTTTGGCCACCTGGCAAGAAACTGTAAAAGCATTCACGATTCGAAAGGGGCGTGCTTCAATTGCGGTGATATAGGCCATAGAGCCAACGTATGTAAGAAGGAGAAACGGTGCGTAATCTGCTCCAGAAACAAAAAGCCAGACGTAAGGCACAGGATAGGCGGAAAAAACTGCCCGTAGTATATAGAGGCGATACAAAAATCCCGGACATCATGAAGGTCTTGCAGCTTAACCTGAACCACTGCAAAGCTGCACAGGAGCTATTGGAGCAGACGGTGATTGACCACAATGTTGACATAGCGCTACTAAGTGAACCATACAAGGTGGGGGATTGTCAGCTATGGGCCCAGGACGATGCCGGTCGAGCAGCGGTGTGGAGCTGCGCCATAACGCCCCTTCATATGGAACAACTCAAGGCAGACGTAGGTTTTGTATGTGTTCGAGTCTCTGGATTAGTTGTATATAGCTGCTACATACCGCCTAGTTTTACCCTCGATGAATTCGAAGCCGTCATGGATAAGCTTACCTTTGATGCCCGGACTAGATCACCCGTATTAATAGCCGGCGACTTCAATGCTTGGGCCTTGCAATGGGGAAGCCGACGAACTAACGCCAGAGGAAGAGCTCTTCTTGCAGCATTATCGTCTCTGGATGTGGCATTAGGCAACTCGGGTACCAAATTTACATTCAGCAAGGATGGGGTGGGGTCCTTTATTGACCTCACATTTATCAGCAGCAGGCTGTTTCGACACACATCCTGGGAGGTTAGCGACGAGTACACTCATAGCGAACACATGGCTATAATTTTCTCGATACAGGAGGAGAGAGAGAGCAGAAAAGTCAGTGCAAGCGCAACAACAGGTTGGAAGGTCAACTCTCTAGACGAAGAGGCGTTAGTAGCCATGATGTCTGGAATTTCGTTACCCTACGGAGCTAGTAATATGACGAACTACCTCATGGCCAAAATCACTCAAGCGTGCGACGCTTCGATGAAGAAAAAATACCCGACCAGCCGACGTGCACCAGTTTATTGGTGGAATGAGCAAATAGCGGACTTGCGACTGCAATGCAACAGAGCGAGAAGAAACTACCAGCGTGCCAGAAGGTCTGAAAGCTTTACCGGCGAACATGCTATATACAGAGCTAAACGCAAGGAGCTTAAACAAGCCATTAAGCTCAGCAAGCGAAAGTGCTTTACTAGCTTGTGTGAAAGCGTCCAAAATGACCCCTGGGGCTTAGCATATAAAGTTGTGACGAAAAGGCTGAAGGCGTCGGTTCGACCACAGGTATTATGCCCAAATAAGCTGGAGACGATAATAAAGGCGTTATTCCCAATGCAACCAAGTTTTGCGAGAGAAATCTTTCCTGCTACGATGTTCGAGTTTCCCATGGTGAGCACGGAAGAAGTACTTCTTGCGGCCAAGCGATTTAAAGATAAAAAATCACCGGGGCCGGATGCATTTCCAAATCGTGTCCTCAAGCTTGCTGTAGCTGCGAACCCTAAAGTGTTCGTCGATAGTTTTAACGAATGCTTTAAAGAAGGAGTATTTCCTGATGCATGGAAGCGCCAGCGGCTAGTTCTATTGCCGAAAACTGGGAAGCCACCAGAAGATCCCTCAGCATATCGTCCTATATGCATGTTGGATACGACGGGCAAGTTGTTCGAACGCATAATCAGCGATAGACTGCTAGAAGCAATCGAGGAAAAGGGAGGCCTCTCAGAGACACAGTTCGGCTTCAGAAAGGGGCGGTCAACAGTAGATGCAGCCAGTTTAGTAAAGCAGTTGGCGGAAGATGCAATCAGTGGCGAAAGGTGGAAGGGAGGAGCAAAGGAGTACTGCTTGCTTGTCACCCTCGATGTAAAAAATGCGTTCAACACAGCAAGTTGGAAACACATAAACGCTGCTCTACGCAGATTCGAGGTACCCGCATACCTTCGCAAGATTGTAGACAACTACCTAGCAAATAGAGTGCTACTGTACAATACGGAGAACGGTGTCAAAGAACATAAAGTCTCGGCTGGAGTACCACAGGGTTCGGTTCTGGGTCCAATACTTTGGAATATCATGTACGATGGTTTACTCCGACTATCCTTGCCAGAACGAGTGAAAATTGTCGGATTTGCTGACGACATAGCGCTAGTGGTGGTAGCGAAGCATCTAGAAGAAATAATTACCGCAGCAAATAGTTCAATCGTCCAGATCCAAGCATGGCTGGCCGAAACAGGACTGGAACTTGCGCACCAAAAAACCGAGACAGTTCTAGTAAGCAGTAGAAAAGTCAGAGAAGTGGCGACTATAAAGGTTGGTCAACAAGAAATTACGTCAAAGGCGGCCCTAAAATACCTAGGCATAATGTTTGATGCGAGGCTTACCTTCAAGACGCACATTGATTATGCTGTCGAGAAAGCCGAAAAGGTGGCAGGGGCACTAACAAGGGTTATGCTGAACGTAGGAGGCCCGAAACAACAGCGTAGGCAGCTATACGCAAGCGTCGTGCGCAGTGTGCTGCTCTATGGTGCACAAATCTGGTATGAAGCGTTCAGCAAGACGTCATATGTACGAGAAGCAAGGTCTTTGCACAGATTTTGCGCTATCAAAGTATGCAGTGCATTCCGAACTACGTCCGAAGAAGCAGC
>NW_016157782.1:8100-11323 GCF_001687245.7 Rhagoletis zephyria | reverse complement strand
CCTCCTATATCAACCGGACCTATATCAACTTTTCTAAAGCTGATTGGAAAGGTTACGCGGAGTTTACCGAAAACACCTTCACAGCGCTCCCCACACCAACCGACCTCCATCTCGGTGAACGTAAGTTCCGCAGGGCTGTCACTGCTGCTGCAGCTCGCTTCATACCGGCAGGTTGTATAACGGACCCACGTCCAAACTTCCCTGCCGAAGCGGCTGTTCTAGCCGATGAGCGTGATAGCCTTCGTCAGGCCGATCCCGGAGATCCCCGTATCAGGGATCTCAACGCGGAGATTCGGCAACTAGTAAACGTACATAAGCGGAAGAAGTGGGAGGAGCATCTGAAGACTTGTAACTTCACCTCTGGTGTGAGCAAGCTTTGGTCAACCGTGAGGTCGCTGTCCAATCCGACGAAGCACGACGACAGAGTCGAAATTTCCTTCGGCGACCATGCTTCGTCGGACCCGGAGCGATGCGCGAGCTATTTTAGCCGGCAGTTCATACTGCATCCTCCGGTGGACAAAGCCAAGCGTCGAGTGACCAGAAGGCTGCACAAACTGCCAACATCGGGAAGGCGTAAGCCTCCAAAGCCATGGGTCCCGACGGAATATGCATGCTGATGCTGAAAAATTTAGGTGCTGTGGGGGTAGCGTACCTAACGGAGGTCCTTAACTTGTCTATGGCCACTCTCATCATCCCAGACATCTGGAAGGTGGGGAGAGTGGTCCCACTGCTCAAACCGGGGAAACCTGCCAACAAAGGAGATTCGTATCGTCCGATTACACTCCTTTCCCCGGTAGCGAAGACACTCGAGGCCTTGCTACTCCCGTACTTCACAAACCACCTGACCCCAGCGAAGCATCAGCATGGTTTCCGTAAAGTGCACAGTACAACAACAGCACTTAACGCCATAAACACTCAGATAACTCGTGGCCTTAACCGAAACCGTCCCTGTGAGAGAACGATTCTAGTAGCGTTGGACTTGTCAAAGGCGTTTGACACCGTCTGCCATTCCACGCTACTAGAAGATATAGAGGCCTCCTCTCTCCCACAGAGGCTCAAACGGTGGTCTGAAAATTTTCTGAGTGGTCGACATTCGTCGGTAATGTTTAGAGACAAAACGAGTAAACAGAGGAAAATAACACAGGGGGTTCCACAGGGTGGTGTCCTTTCCCCGCTACTATTTAACTTTTACATTTCAAAGCTCCCTCAACCGCCTCTCATCAAGCAACCTCTGGACCCGACAGCTTACCGACTGGCCCTGAACGGCATTCACAGGGAGTCAGTCTCGAGTTATGTAGACTCTAGACCTGTGAATGCCGTTCTAGGCATACCGCCCCCGGACATAGACGAGACGGAGCTTCATCTGCCTCGGGAGACACGAACATCCACCCCAGGGGCCTTGTACCGTTCGAAGGAGTCCAGAGCCCACCGCACTGTTTGCCGGTTAATAAGGCTTTTAGCCAGCTTCCAGTCCGGTGGGGATGGCCTGAACGCCCGGAACAACGTATCCCCGGCGGTGGGAATGGCGTCCGGAAAGTGGGCCGACAGCAGAGCGAGTGCCCTTTCCTGTTCAGTACCTGAAAAGGTTCCATTAGGTAGCCTAATAGCCAACCTGGTCCCGGTGTTGTCTCTCGCTAAGGCTTTAAGCAGCCTAGCAGCTGCAGGAGTAGATGCGATGTTCTCACAAAAGGTCCTGAAGCTGCTACGCTTGGCCTTTCTAATCTCCTTATTGTATTTTGTCAGACTGACTGAGAACTCCTCCCAGTTCCCGGTGCGCTTTGCCCTGTTGAAAAGTCTTCGCACCTCTTTTCTAAGAACTGAGAGTTCCCGTGTCCACCAGGGAGGCTGAGCTTTCCTCTTTGGCTTTGACACGGGGCAGCTGGAGGTAAAGGCATCCAGAATGGTGCCGTTTAGCCTGTTGACCCTGTCCTCTAACTCCATACAATCCACCTTTCTGTGTTGTGCCTCTATTCGGCCTAGGTTCAACCTAAGTACCTCTTCGTATTTACCCCAGTCTGTTTTCCTGGGGTTTCTCTTTGGGTGACCTGTCAGAACCTCAGCTCCCAGTGCAAATCGGATAATCCTATGATCCGACAGTGATGGCTCAGATGAGACCCGCCACTGAACGATCAGAGGACTGGCCAGTCTGTTGCTGAGAGTGATGTCAAGTACCTCCTCTCTGACCCTAGTTATGAACGTTGGTTCATTACCAACATTATGAATACACAGGTCTTCACTGATTATATATTCTAATAGGCACTCACCCCTGCGGTTTGCGTCCGAGCTGCCCCACTCTATATTGTGGGCGTTCGCATCGCAGCCGAGAATCGCCGGAAGTCGTTTTCTGCGGCAAAATTCCAGCAGCTGCTGTACCTCAAGAGGCGGCACGTTGGCGTTGTCCCCCGGAAAGTAGGCTGCAGCCAAGACCACCTCCAGTTCCTACTCGTTGACCCTTAAGGTAGCTTGGACCGCTACCAGATCCTGTGTAAGAAATTCTGTAATGCAAAAATAATTAATATTATTCTTCAGCACTACGCACGCTCTGGGCCTCTCGCAGGAGAGGTCCCAAATTACCTTATTGTTGTTATGATTGAGGCCCCTCACCTGGCCTCTGTAGGTCTACGGTTCCTGTATCAGTAGGATTCCCAGGTCCTCCGTGGCAAACCTGCTCGCAATGATCGCCGAGGCGGCCACCGCGTGGTGCAAGTTGACCTGGGCTACTGTTAGCGCTGTTGGGCTCATAGTTGGGGCTCGTCCTCGATGTCCGAGAGCCGTACCTCACCCTCGCTTCCCCTGTCGAGTTCGAGCCTGCCTATGTCCGCTAGGAGCTCCTGTGTGGTGCGCACGTAGTCAGTGGCCCTTGGCCCTGGAGCACTCACAAGAGCTGGTGCCTGTGTTAATTCTAGCATTTGGTTTTCCGGTGGGGCCGTGGTTGTTGTTGTTGTTGTAGCGGCTACAACAACCCCGACCAGGTCGGTTGGTATCTCAGTCGTTGTCGTCAAGTTCCACTAACGCCAGCCAGCGTGCAGCTTCTGCGGGGTTGGTCCACAGGGACAAGGCCGTTAGGGTTGTCGGGTTTTCCGGGCATGGGAAGAGATGTTTCGAGTCATGTGGGGTCCCTCCGCATGCCGGACACTCATTTGGCACATCCTCATTCAATCTACTCAGGTAGGAGTTTAACCTGCTGCAGTAGCCGGAGCGAAGTTGTGCTAGTGTTGTTCGC
>NW_016157782.1:0-8075 GCF_001687245.7 Rhagoletis zephyria | reverse complement strand
TCGGGTCCAGAGGTTGCTTGATGAGAGGCGGTTGAGGGAGCTTTGAAATGTAAAAGTTAAATAGTAGCGGGGAAAGGACACCACCCTGTGGAACCCCCTGTGTTATTTTCCTCTGTTTACTCGTTTTGTCTCTAAACATTACCGACGAATGTCGACCACTCAGAAAATTTTCAGACCACCGTTTGAGCCTCTGTGGGAGAGAGGAGGCCTCTATATCTTCTAGTAGCGTGGAATGGCACAGCTTACCGACTGGCCCTGAACGGCATTCACAGGGAGTCAGTCTCGAGTTATGTAGACTCTAGACCTGTGAATGCCGTTCTAGGTATACCGCCCCCGGCCACAGACGAGACGGAGCGTCACCTGCCTCGGGAGACGCGAACAACACTAGCACAACTTCGCTCCGGCTACTGCAGCAGGTTAAACTCCTACCTGAGTAGATTGAATGAGGATGTGCCAAATGAGTGTCCGGCATGCGGAGGGACCCCACATGACTCGAAACATCTCTTCCCATGCCCGGAAAACCCGACAACCCTAACGGCCTTGTCCCTGTGGACCAACCCCGCAGAAGCTGCACGCTGGCTGGCGTTAGTGGAACTTGACGACAACGACTGAGATACCAACCGACCTGGTCGGGGTTGTTGTAGCCGCTACAACAACAACAACAACCACGGCCCCACCGGAAAACCAAATGCTAGAATTAACACAGGCACCAGCTCTTGTGAGTGCTCCAGGGCCAAGGGCCACTGACTACGTGCGCACCACACAGGAGCTCCTAGCGGACATAGGCAGGCTCGAACTCGACAGGGGAAGCGAGGGTGAGGTACGGCTCTCGGACATCGAGGACGAGCCCCAACTATGAGCCCAACAGCGCTAACAGTAGCCCAGGTCAACTTGCACCACGCGGTGGCCGCCTCGGCGATCATTGCGAGCAGGTTTGCCACGGAGGACCTGGGAATCCTACTGATACAGGAACCGTAGACCTACAGAGGCCAGGTGAGGGGCCTCAATCATAACAACAATAAGGTAATTTGGGACCTCTCCTGCGAGAGGCCCAGAGCGTGCGTAGTGCTGAAGAATAATATTAATTATTTTTGCATTACAGAATTTCTTACACAGGATCTGGTAGCGGTCCAAGCTACCTTAAGGGTCAACGAGTAGGAACTGGAGGTGGTCTTGGCTGCAGCCTACTTTCCGGGGGACAACGCCAACGTGCCGCCTCTTGAGGTACAGCAGCTGCTGGAATTTTGCCGCAGAAAACGACTTCCGGCGATTCTCGGCTGCGATGCGAACGCCCACAATATAGAGTGGGGCAGCTCGGACGCAAACCGCAGGGGTGAGTGCCTATTAGAATATATAATCAGTGAAGACCTGTGTATTCATAATGTTGGTAATGAACCAACGTTCATAACTAGGGTCAGAGAGGAGGTACTTGACATCACTCTCAGCAACAGACTGGCCAGTCCTCTGATCGTTCAGTGGCGGGTCTCATCTGAGCCATCACTGTCGGATCATAGGATTATCCGATTTGCACTGGGAGCTGAGGTTCTGACAGGTCACCCAAAGAGAAACCCCAGGAAAACAGACTGGGGTAAATACGAAGAGGTACTTAGGTTGAACCTAGGCCGAATAGAGGCACAACACAGAAAGGTGGATTGTATGGAGTTAGAGGACAGGGTCAACAGGCTAAACGGCACCATTCTGGATGCCTTTACCTCCAGCTGCCCCGTGTCAAAGCCAAAGAGGAAAGCTCAGCCTCCCTGGTGGACACGGGAACTCTCAGTTCTTAGAAAAGAGGTGCGAAGACTTTTCAACAGGGCAAAGCGCACCGGGAACTGGGAGGAGTTCTCAGTCAGTCTGACAAAATACAATAAGGAGATTAGAAAGGCCAAGCGTAGCAGCTTCAGGACCTTTTGTGAGAACATCGCATCTACTCCTGCAGCTGCTAGGCTGCTTAAAGCCTTAGCGAGAGACAACACCGGGACCAGGTTGGCTATTAGGCTACCTAATGGAACCTTTTCAGGTACTGAACAGGAAAGGGCACTCGCTCTGCTGTCGGCCCACTTTCCGGACGCCATTCCCACCGCCGGGGATACGTTGTTCCGGGCGTTCAGGCCATCCCCACCGGACTGGAAGCTGGCTAAAAGCCTTATTAACCGGCAAACAGTGCGGTGGGCTCTGGACTCCTTCGAACGGTACAAGGCCCCTGGGGTGGATGGTGTATGTCCGGCGCTGCTGAAGCAGGGCGGGGAGCTCTTACTTCCACATCTTGTGGACACTATGAGGGACAGTCTAGCACTGGCTCACATTCCCAAGGTGTGGCAGAGGGCCAGGGTTATCTTTATCCCGAAGATAGGCAAGAGGGATAACTCTCTTGCCAAGTCATTCAGGCCGATAAGTCTCACATCCTTCATGTTAAAGGCAATGGAAAAAATTATTGACCATGAAATCAGGTTTAACACTCTAAAACAAACCCCTCTGCATTCCAACCAGCACGCGTACAGGGTGGGGAGATCCACGGATACTGCGCTGTATGCCCTAACGGAGGAAATACAAGGGGCCTTTGAGTGTGATGAGGTGGTGCTCTGTGCCTTCCTCGATATCGAGGGGGCCTCCGATAACGCCTCCCATTTGGGAGTCGACAGAGCTCTTGCGAATCATAACGTTCAGCCAACCATCCGAAGATGGATAACAAGATTACTTCAGACCAGGATTGCCGAAACTGAAGTCGGTGATAGCGTCGTTCAAATACAAACGACGAAAGGGTGCCCACAAGGGGGGGGTATTATCTCCTCTACTGTGGAGCTTAGTTGTGGACGAACTCCTACAGAAACTTACTAACGAGGGCATCCGCTGCCAAGGGTATGCGGACGACATAGTGATTATCGCTAGAGGGAAGTTCGCAAGTACTCTCTGTGACATCGTCCAAAGAGGACTTAACCTTGCAAAAAGGTGGTGCGCAGACGTAGGTTTAAATATCAACTCTTCTAAGACAGCCATAGTCCCCTTCACCAAGAAACGTAATCTCCAGGGGATGAGGAACTTGACCTTGGACGGGGTCGTAATCAGTGTCGCCACAGAGGTTAAGTACCTAGGGCTTACCCTGGACTCCAAGCTTCTGTGGAGGGCCCATGTTGATGCGGTCACCTCTAAGGCCACGAGAGCGATGATGGTGTGCAAACATCTAGCGGGTAAATCCTGGGAGTGGACTCCGAGGATCCTCACTCCCGAGGCAGATGAAGCTCCGTCTCGTCTATGTCCGGGGGTGGTATGCCTAGAACGGCATTCACAAGGTCTAGAGTCTACATAACTCGAGACTGAGTCCCTGTGAATGCCGTTCAGGGCCTGTCGGTACGCTGTCGGGTCCAGAGGTTGCTTAATGAACCTCTGGACTTCGTCCGTCAGTTCATATAGATGCCTCCTGACGTGCCTAGGCGAGGGCTCCTCTGCAAGCAGCTGTCTGCTTGGGTTCCCACTTCTGTGGCTCCCGATCAGGAACTGCTTGCAGAGCATTATATTGTGCTCCTTTACAGAGAGCATTTGCGCCTCGCCGTGCAGGTGGTGTTCAGGCGACATCAGGAGGCATCCTGTCGCTGTCCTGAGTGCGGTGTTCTGTACAGTCTGTAGCTTCGTCCACTGCGTCCTACTAGTCCCTGGCGACCACACTGGCGCTGCGTAGTTCAAAACCGGCCGGCCTATTGCCTTGTATGTTGCCAGCAACGTTTCTTTGTCTTTGCCCCAAGTACTGCCGGCTAGCGACTTGAGGACCTTGTTGCGGCTCTGTACTTTATTGACAATAGCGGTTGAGTGCGCAGAGAAGGAGAGCAGGCTGTCGAATGTTACTCCGAGTATTTTGGGGTTATTCACCGTCGGAATTGGTGTGTCATCGACGTGAATCCCCAGCGGTAGCCTGACCTCCTTCGTCCAGGTTGTGAACAGGGTCGCGGAGGATTTCGTAGGGGAGAGGGCTAGACACTTTGCAGTGAAGAAGCGAGAAAGTTCGGAGAGATAGCCGTTTACTTTCGAACACAGGTCATCAATTCCATTCCCAGTCGCCATGATCGAGCAATCGTCGGCATAGGAGACAATCGAGACTCCCTCTGGTGGTTGAGGGAGCTTTGAAATGTAAAAGTTAAACAGTAGCGGGGAAAGGACACCACCCTGAGGAACCCCCTGTTTTATTTTTCGCTGCTTACTCGTTTTGTCTCTAAACATTACCGACGAATGTCGACCACTCAGATAATTTGCCGACCACCGTTTGAGCCTCTGTGGGAGAGAGGAGGCCTCTATATCTTCTAGTAGCGTGGAATGGCAGACGGTGTCAAACGCCTTTGACAAGTCCAACGCTACTAGAATCGTTCTCTCACAGGGACGGTTACGGTTAAGGCCACGAGTTATCTGAGTGTTTATGGCGTTAAGTGCTGTTGTTGTACTGTGCACTTTACGGAAACCATGCTGATGCTTCGCTGGGGTCAGGTGGTTTGTGAAGTACGGGAGTAGCAAGGCCTCGAGTGTCTTCGCTACCGGGGAAAGGAGTGTAATCGGACGATACGAATCTCCTTTGTTGGCAGGTTTCCCCGGTTTGAGCAGTGGGACCACTCTCCCCACCTTCCAGATGTCTGGGATGATGAGAGTGGCCATTGACAAGTTGAGGACCTCCGTTAGGTACGCTACCCCCGCAGGACCCAAATTTTTCAGCATCAGCATGCATATTCCGTCGGGACCCATGGCTTTGGAGGCTTTCGCCTTCCCGATGGCCACCTGAACTTCACCGCAAGTGAAAGCAAGGGGGGCACAATTTGTTGGCAGTTTGTGCAGCCTTCTGGTCACTCGACGCTTGGCTTTGTCCACCGGAGGATGCAGTATGAACTGCCGGCTAAAATAGCTCGCGCATCGCTCCGGGTCCGACGAAGCATGGTCGCCGAAGGAAATTTCGACTCTGTCGTCGTGCTTCGTCGGATTGGACAGCGACCTCACGGTTGACCAAAGCTTGCTCACACCAGAGGTGAAGTTACAGGTCTTCAGATGCTCCTCCCACTTCTTCCGCTTATGTACGTTTACTAGTTGCCGAATCTCCGCGTTGAGATCCCTGATACGGGGATCTCCGGGATCGGCCTGACGAAGGCTATCACGCTCATCAGCTAGAACAGCCGCTTCGGCAGGGAAGTTTGGACGTGGGTCCGTTATACACCCTGCCGGTATGAAGCGAGCTGCAGCAGCAGTGACAGCCCTGCGGAACTTACGTTCACCGAGATGGACGTCGGTTGGTGTGGGGAGCGCTGTGAAGGTGTTTTCGGTAAACTCCGCGTAACCTTTCCAATCAGCTTTAGAAAAGTTGATATAGGTCCGGTGTTTGGCGGAGGCAAAGTCGGTTGGTTTATCTATCGAGATGACTATGGGTAGATGGTCTGATGCTAGAGTCAGCATAGGTCGCCACGTTATGCTGTTTATCAGACCAGCGCTGACTATTGTGATGTCTGGCGAGCTACTGCAGTTACCCATAATCCTGGTGGGTGCGTCGTCGTTCATTGTGCAGAATGTCGAATCGTCTATCTGCTCAGCCAAGTCTGTTCCCCTACGATCGTTTGACAGGCTTGAGTGCCAAAGATCGTGGTGCGCATTAAAGTCACCTACTACCATACGGTTTTCACCTCTGAGGAGCGCACCTATATCAGGGTGATATCCTGCCGGGCAGCAGGTGACAGGGGGTATGTATATGTTAAATATTTCGAGCTCGACATCGCCTGACCGGATAGCGATGCCCTGACATTCTAGGGTGGTATCCCTGCGGTCGATGTCTGCTTCGATAAGACGATACTGCACGGTGTGGTGCGTGATGAACGCTAAGCCACCACCATTATCTCGCTCGCGATCTCGACGGTGCACGTTGTACCCGGCGCAATTCAACAAAGTTGAATTGCTGTGCAACTTCGTCTCTTGGACCGCAGCTATTAATATACCATGCCGACACATGAAGACGGTTATCTCCTCAATCTTGCTCTGTAGCCCGTTACAGTTGAATTGAAGGAGCTTCATGTGGTTCGGGAGACGTGTCGTGATGTGGGGTGTAAGTGAGGTGTATGTTCTTGCCGCCGTTGGCTGTGTGTGCTGCTGAGGTGATTGCCGCCCTGTGGTGGTGGTGGGGGGCGTCGCAATTGAAGTCTGCGACCGAGCAGCGCAACACGGGCCCTCGAAGTTCCCCGTCCAATCTCGCGTGGTACGCAGACCTGAACATGCCCTAAAGTGGCACCAGCCAAGGCAGGTGTTGCACTTGACTGATGTCACATTACGGAATATTCTGGTCTGACATACCGTGCAGATTGTAGGGGGAACCAGGAGTTGTTGGCGGCGGCGTGTGGGTGGTGGTGCGGTTGTGTGTGTTATGTGGTCTGTGGTGGCTGTGGTATGTTGTTGTGTTGTGGCGACTGTGTGTGGTTGCTGTGTGAGTGTGTGGGGCTGCACGGGCGGACTATGGGTTGCCGTGGAGGCTGCTCTGTTTGAGCAACAGGGGGCCACGTACGACGTGGTCCACTGTCTATGTGTCCGTAGTCCCGAGCAGACTCTGAGGTGACTCCACCCCTCGCAGGCATTACACTTGACTGAGGTGGAGTTGTGGTGTAATCGTCTCCGGCATACACAGCAGGTGTAGGTTTCTGGCCCAGGGTTTGACTCGATGCCAGCCCTGAGTAGGAGAATGCGTAGTGAATGTTGCCCTATGGACGGACAACTTCTGAGATACTTCGCCGACCNACAGGGGGCCACGTACGACGTGGTCCACTGTCTATGTGTCCGTAGTCCCGAGCAGACTCTGAGGTGACTCCACCCTTCGCAGGCATTACACTTGACTGAGGGGCAGTTGTGGTGTAATCGTCTCCGGCATACACAGCAGGTGTAGGTTTCTGGCCCTGGGTTTGACTCGATGCCAGCCCTGAGTAGGAGAATATGTAGTGAATGTGTATGGACGGACAACTTCTGAGATACTTCGCCGACCTAAACGGGGTTAGATCGCCGAAACAACAGCCCTTGGTCGGGTAAAACCCGAGTCATTCCGGTACATAGAACCGGCTGTCGTGGGAATGGACATGTGTTTGCATTACGGGAGCAATGAGCACATGCCCGACGGCAGCGCTCGAGGTAATGCTGGAACTCGAGCCACTGCATATCTCAATTGAAGAGGCTGCAAAGCGAACCCTCCTTAACTTTGCGAGAGAGGGCTTCGGCAAAGGCAAGGTGTTATCATCCAGGAACAGGGACAAGCTAGGTACCCAGCTCCCCCTGGTTTTGTTCCCCAGGGACGATATTAACAGAGAGGTGGTCTTCAAGAGAAATTTCAGGACCCTTACTTACAACAAGGCGACCTGGTGTACCTCTATTATAGAGAGTCACATACAGGCGAACACAATACAGTGGTACACTGACAGCTCTAAAACACCCGCGGGGATTGGAGCAGGCGTGTACGNAGGCAAGGTGTTATCATCCAGGAACAGGTACAAGCTAGGTACCCAGCTCCCCCTGGTTTTGTTCCCCAGGGACGATATTAACAGAGAGGTGGTCTTCAAGAGAAATTTCAGGACCCTTACTTACAACAAGGCGACCTGGTGTACCTCTATTATAGAGAGTCACATACAGGCGAACACAATACAGTGGTACACTGACAGCTCTAAAACACCCGCGGGGATTGGAGCAGGCGTGTACGGCCCTAGGCTAAGCTTTCGGTGCCCCTGGGAACTTTCCCTAGCATCTTTCAAGCGGAGGTCTATGCCATCAGTATGTGCGCTGAGGTTAACATTCACAGGAACTATAGGAATGAAAGGATACTTATACTAAGTGATAGCCAGGCGGCACTTAGGGCCCTCTCAGCATTCGAGATCAAGTCCTCCTTGGCTTGGGAGTGTGTCGAGAGGCTCAATGCTCTGGCGGAGGTCAATGATATCCAACTAATGTGGGTACCAGGGCACATGGGGGTTGCAGGAAACGAAGAAGCTGATGATCTGGCCAGAACGGCCGCTTTCTCGACCCCGATAGGACCTTATTTATTTTATTTATTTATTTATTTATTTTTTACAGTCTGTTAGACT
>NW_016157781.1:182140-206160 GCF_001687245.7 Rhagoletis zephyria | reverse complement strand
GTTTTGGTTAAACATGAACAATTAACAGCTACGCGAACGAACCTATTCTATCATTCTTGTACTTTTTGCGCTTTTGCATCTGTTCTCCTTTTACTCTCATTTGAGAGCGTAAAATTGTAGTTTGACACAGGTTTTAGTCCGAAGTTCAAAGGAACAGACTAAACACTTACCAAGCAAAATTCTCCTTCCTGTATTGCCGAAGAAGAGCGGCAGGACACCTCTTCTGTTGTCAAGGGTATATAAAATTTCTTGTGCAAATGAGTATTCAGCCTCTTTTAAGCGAAAAGCGCAAGTGAAAATTGTGATTTTTGGCCATTTTTCGAAGGGCTCCCTGGGATTAATTTTTGTGAATGGCCTCTCTAAAATGGGGGTAGGAGGTGCCACGCTCCTCGCCCATAGCCTACCGTCCCTTTAACCATCGCCGTTATAGGAAAGTTTCCCAGTTTTTTTTATTATTACATACCACTTTTTAATACGGCGTAAAGAATTTCATCACATGCAGAAATCGCTATTGATTCCAAATATTCTATTTGTCCCGTATGTGAACCATTTACCAAAAATAAATATACATATTTGTGTATATACCTACATTCGACCATACATGCATACAAACCAATAAAATATATATGTATGTAAAGTATTCTCATTCTTGCAGTCGGTCGAAAAATTTTAAAGCGTTAGTTTTATTTTGCCGGCAAACTAAATACATACGAGTATGTACTACTTATGCAAATGTAAGTGTGTATTATGCACATCGTCGCGTAGAGAGAAATTTGCGCTGTTTTCAGGGTTTTCAGCTGCACTGCCGTCGAAAATTCGTAGCGAGCTTTTGCTAAAACTACATACATATCTTAATACATAAATACCTACACATACAGTAGTTTTCTCTCAGCTTTTGTGCCTATAAAAGCCACCTCCCTTCGCTACGAAATTCAGTCTCTTACGACCACAGCTAGTGAAGATTACTTGTAGCAGGAAGACATTCGCTAACAACTATTGGCTTTGTTCGCTGCTAACAACAACAAACAGTGAATTATTCCAACAAAACAACAAACATTTATTAACGTGCGTGCTATTTTAATTTCTCATCAACAAAGTCCAAAGTTCAATTCAAAAAAATGGCTCAACCCGTTGTGCAAATGACCGCCGATCAACTGCAGTCCCTAATCGAGTCAGTGCGTTTGGCTGCCGTAGCAGGCGCTAGCAGTGTTGCTCCAGCTACCGTCCAAACCAAGGGCAGCTTCACCAACTGCACCAGCCGATTTGGTGGTCAGCGCGACCACGAAGCCGTTGAGGAGTTCATCACCTCCATTGTAACTTACAAAGAAATCGAGTCAATCAGCGATGAAGATGCACTTAAGGGGCTTTCCTTGCTGTTCTACGGTCTGGCGTCCACTTGGTGGCAAGGCGTGCGCAAAGAAGCGAAAACGTGGGCGGACGCCATTGCTTTAATACGCGATCATTTCTCGCCCACCAAGCCCGCCTACCAGATTTACTTGGAGGTCTTTGAGAAGAAACAAGAAGACAGCGTTGCTATTGACACATTCATCTGTCAGAAGCGTGCTCTACTCGCACAACTGCCAGAGGGACGTCACGACGAGGAAACCGAATTGGATTTGGTCTATGGTCTGTTGAACATCAAGTATCGCAGGAATATACTGCGTCAGGACCTTAAGACCTTCCGCGAATTGCTGGAGAAGGGGCGCATCATCGAACACAATGACTTGGAATCAGAAGCTGTGCAAACAGGTCCAGTACGTGGCTCAAAGCGTACCAAACGGTGCACCCATTGCAACTTCCGTGGTCATACATTCGAAGAGTGTCGCAAGCGCCGAACCACTGCTGATGAATAAACACTAACTACACTACATGCATCCACCTTCTCAACCAGACATTCCAATCACTAAACCGATGACGACAAAACGCACACAACACCGGCGAGAGGACGCTGACAGTCATGACTCAACAATGACGTCACAGTCCGAGCAGCTTACGTCGCTACCGCATTACTGAAGCAGTACTTTCGCACCAACAGAAGCAGTGATTGAACATTGAACTTTGGTGATGTCGGCGAATCACGGCAACAGCAGCAACATTACTACTTAGAGTTAGTATATACACTAGTATAAGCAAAGAAATAATTATTGTGAGTCTGAGTTATTTTCCGCTGTCTACAAATCTATAAGAAGTTTTGCGTTTACGGGGCAAAGTCTTCTTTGCACTTTCGTAGTGCTTTGACGGCTTCACCTTGGAAACTTTATTACTTCTAATTGAGGAGCAGATAGTGGAGACAACTTAGGTCCACCATCACAGCGGATACACGCTGTGTCGAGCACGGCTACAGATGGCTGCGGACGCCAGCAATGGAGTTCTTTCATTGCCGAACATATATACATACATATTGTATATAGTTTCTTCAATTAATGAAGATGAAGATGAAGAATGAATGAAAACAAACCTAGTGAACCGAGTCACAGCTCGAACCATCCGCGCTTCAACGGTAATAGCAGCTCTTTGCTTCGCTTAGCATATCTTACAATAATCGAGTTTCTTTCTTTATTCGAAATGTAAGTGAATTCTCTTCTCCTGCGACTAGAAGCGCAGTGGTGTAATGAGCATGTAATGGGGTAGCTGAAAGCTTTACGGAGTTTTTCAGCTGCTCAACAAGCGCATAGATACCAAAGCGCTTAGAGTGCAAGGGAAAGGGGTTACTGCTTCTCGTTTGATGAAAGAGAACTTTGATTTGTTGTTTGATTTGTTAAGTTCAGAGGCAGGGTGGAATATTTCATAATAGACGTCGTTGGCAAGGGGAGTGACTCAAAACTCGCTGCATTTTTCTGCTGATAACGGCAGTGCAATAGTCAAGGAGTGGGGGTTTAACTGTAGTTGGCTTTTGCCTTTGTTGCAATTGGAATAACTCATACTGAAGACCGGTTGGNGCTGCATTTGGCTGCCGTTAACGGCAGTGCAATAGTCAAGGAGTGGGTGGGGGTTGAAGTGTAGTATGCTTTTGCCATTGTTGCAATTGGAATGACTCATACTGAAGACCGGTTGGCAGGTGGATTAACGCCTCGGCGTTCCTCCACCTGTTTGGTGGGCTCAGTGTGAGTTAGTCTATTGCTGCCAATTCTCAGCTGCAACTGTTCTACCCTCGCCATGAACATGACTTTTGCACTCTGATATCCGCTCTAAAATGTGGCAAAAACAAACCCGTTGCATATGGAAGTGCTGCCTGACATTTTGTGTTTTGAATTTATCATTCGCGTTTGTTAATTGAGCGGCATTGCAGACTAGGAGGTGCACTTGCGATCCTCTCACATTTTGGTGTATGTCTCTTCGGAGGTATTCGCTGAGTGTGTGGGGAGGCGAATTGTTCCAATCGCTCTGTATTCCTCTCATTTGATGGGCGTGTGGATTCTTTTCACCTTATGTTGGCAGTAAGTCTGTATGTGACAAAACCAAAATCGCAATTTCGCGATTTTAAACAAATAAATCTTTTAAGATTTGCAGCTACGGCTGAATTAAATTGTACAACGATGGCTATGCTGTCGCCATTCGTACAATTGGCACGCCAAACTGGCGATCTGCGAGTGGTTCCAACTTCTTCGCAACGTCAGGTGTATGGCACGCCTACCCCCAAATGCTCTAAAGCATTCACTCAAAAACCTTAGCTTAGATCCGTCGCTCATTTTTCCTCCAGAAATGTTGCGACGATCTAAGCTATCTCAACACAAGAACAAATATTTCTCATTTCGCGATTGCCAATTGTAGTATTCAATCCCATCGTATATTTGCCTTGAGCGCCAAAATGTGGAGGATCTGGCCCATATTTCGGATGAATGGCGGTGGGTAGTACCACCAGCTAAGATTTTAGAAGAATCACTGCATTGCGAGCTTAGACATTCCAGTTCAAAATGAGAGATATTTGTTCTAAAAACTACCTTATTTTCCTAGCTCCTATGTACCTAAATTTTTGTAAATATTTAGCATTAAGTTTGGCAAAAGAAAAAGAATCAAAAAATTACAAAGAAACAAACCTTAAACAGGAATAATAAAAACAAAAAGGGCTAAAAAAAGAAAAAAAAACCAAAGCCCTCAAAAACAAAAATTGTACAGTATTATTATTGAGGGAATAGGGAGTTCTCATTCAGTGAGAGTTAAAAAAAAAAATGGCGCATTTATTTAAAAGGCCCTGCGAGTCAGGTGTAAGTTTTCTTCTAGTAATTGTTTATTATTTTCAGAAATAGTACATCATCAAAACCGATTTTCAACTGAAGGAAAAATGCTTTGGCGGTAGTAGACAGGCTGACTTCCACCTCAACTAAAGCTACGGTAGGTACCATTGAGCTTTTTACGGCTGTAAAACCTCACAGCCAAAGCACATTGCAGGTGAAAGCACATCCACCAACATTTGTACCAAGGTATCCCCACGTGCGGAAAGACCAAAGGTTAGTTTTTACAAAAGTAGAGTAAGCAAGGTACAAAGGCGAAGCTTTTGATGTACAGCATCTGCATGAAAATTAAGTACAATTTGAAAATTTCATTTTCCATCTCTGGCTCGAATCTCAGCGAGTGACAAATTTTTATGTTTGCTTTTAAAAGCGCGACCAGAGAACTTACATATATGCTCTTATATTTTCTCTGGTATTAGTCGCCTGCTTCCTAGCGAGTGATTCTTGTGATGACTCGGACTACTCGCAATTTTGTAGAGCCGTTTAGACAAGTTCTTTTAAATAAGTTTCTGCAAAAAAATTTAAGAAATATTAAAAAAAATATTTGTTTGTATGTGTGTCAAAAACTGTCACGGCTATTTGCTAAATCAATCGTAGTCCGATTTTCGCGAAATCCATAAAACTGTGTGCACTGCATACATATGAATTGCTACGACTATACAGTGGGGAGCAAGGTTTATAAAGTAAAAATTTTTTTGTTATTTTTTTATATAAAAATATGGTTCACGCTTTAACCAAAACCATATAAATCAAACTTCATACAGAGCTTAGAAAAATTGAACAAATTTTCATTAAAATTTGAGCTTTTTATCAGATTTTTTAGAATTTTTTTTTGAGTATGAAGTTTTATAAATTTAATAATTTTAGTACAATAAAGTACAAGTTTTAAGCGGCTGAAAAATCGCTTTGATTTTTGTAATTTTTTTGCTGACGACTTTTGGGTTTTTTCATTTAAAAAGTGTAATTTTTAAAAACTGGTGTTGATTTTTTTTTAATTTTCCTTGCAAATGGTCTTGCGCATTTTTTCCATAAGATGAATGAATTTCTTGTATGCAAAAAAGTGCAAAAAGCGGTCACCAAAAAAAATTCTCTAAACTCAAAAATCAACGCTTAAAACTTGCACTTTATTAAACTAAAATAATTTTAAATAAATAAAAAATAAATTTAAGTAAAGGATATATATTAAATTTACAAAACTGCATACTTAAAAAATTCTAAAAAATCAGATTAAAAACCTCATAATTGTAATGAAAGTTTGTTCAATTTTTCTAAGCTCTGTATAAAGTTTTTACGAAAAAATAACAAAAAAATGTTATAAAAAAATGCAAATATTTAACAAAAATCCACAATGTACTCATCACTGCTCCCTACTGTATATATACATTCATATGTATACACATCATTCCGCGAAAATATTTCGGTAATATATTAAGATTTACGTGAGCTGGACCTAGTTGAAAATATCGCCAAAAATCTATTCTTTTATAAATAAAATTAGTTTTTAAATATATTTATTTTCTAACAAATCACTTCAGAGTTCAAGCTTAAAAGGGCAGCATAAAAAAGTTTTTCGAAATAATTTGGCGGAATTCTTAAAATATATTAAGTAGTATAAATCCGTTGGGAAAAAATCGCAACTTTTTTTTGTGGTGTATCCTAATGTATATTCAAATTACATTCATACGTTCCTAGATTTTCAGGTTATCACTGAAATTGTAGTAAGAATTTCGAATCAGGGCTTTGGAGCAAAGTTTTTTTTCATCGCACCGCTCTAGCTCCACTCCGGTATTTTATTTTGCTCCGAGCTCTGCACTTGCTCCACTCCCGCTCCTAATTAAAAACTTTTATTTATTTATTTATTTACATATCGAGCCCTAACCGCCAAAGAAACGTAGGCGACATTTTCTTGAAAATTTTTTTTTGATGCAGAAATGTATCTAGATGCTCTAAGGACACTTCTGTATCAAAAAGAATGGAAATTTATTTAACACAGTTGTTTTCAGGGGCAAAAAAATTATAATTTAAGTAAATTTATTAACTGAACATTTTTTATTTTTTATTTTTATTGAGCTTGAGAACGTTGTTATTGAATTTTTTTGTGAAAAAACACAATAAAAACAAAGTATTGCTTATTTTGCTTTAAGGAGCTAAGGAGCAAATTAATTTTTTTTTAGCTCTTTGCTCCAGCTCCGCTCCAGCTAAAATCCTTTGCTCCTTGATTTTTTGCTCCGCTCTGCTGCGAAGCGCTGCTTCGAATGAACTGAATAAATTCGTGCAATACTTTTGTGGCTCGCCGCAAATAACCCCTTCCCAAAAGAAAGAAATATTTACGTTTGTAAGTTTTTTGTGTTTTAATTTTTTTTTTTGGGGTTTTGTTTTTTGTGTTTTTTTTTTGGTTTTTTGTGTTTTTTTTTAGGTTTGCATTTTGGTTTGGTTGTTGGTAGAGTTAGATAGTTTATAGATTTCATTTGTTCATTAGAACTCCCCATGCGAATTCCCCCAGTACTCGATGCCAAATATTCAAAGCCAATATGTTCGCTTCTTAAATTGAATATATATTCGATGACCAATCGTTACCGAATTCGGAGCCAGCTCCTCCAGACTGTGGTTGGCGTTATCGGTGTACGAAAGCTTGGTCAGGTCAGGCGCTATCGAATACTGAGGGAATAGTACATGCGGAGCTGTGATGAACAGTGGGTTCAAGACAGTCACAACATTTCCGGAGGCAAATGCCGTGACGAATCGAAAACCAAAGGAAACGTATTTTTAATACGCGAGCGTGCCACACATCCGACGCCGCTGTGAAACAGAACGACGTCAGTTTGGCGTGCCAGCTGTACGAATGGCGACCGCATAGCCATCGTTGTACAATTATTGAACTTGAGGAGGAGGCGCACATTGAGTTGCCTCTGTATATGTATATTATGTCGCATAGTAAGTGCTCTGCCTAAAGGTGCATATCTACTTCCCCCCTGCCTATACAATTGGACATGCCCGTGCCAAAAGGGACAACAAAAGTGGGCGCTCGGGCGCAGTGTGTGACTCCGAAAAGACGTATACTACAGCGCAGCGCTGGAGAAATACAGTCTCCCAATGGCACAGGCGTGTCCAAAATGTAGAGGCACGACAAAATATACATACACACGCTGTAGGCAACAGCTTTACTGATGTGCGACGGATAGATGTGGCCTCATGGAAGCGCAGACGCCGATGCTTGAAGATATCTTTAATTTTAGAAAATCCAGAATAGCCTTTAGAAAGGTTGGCTCGCGGATTTGTTGTAGTGAATATCTTTTAGCTCACAGCGTCCGAACTCAAATGCGGCCGATTATGAGTCACTTACAGCTATTGAATTCGCCTCTAAGCCCAACATTTCGTACAAAATTTCTTTCGTCAGTTTCGAAAACATTATAAAAAAAACTACTTTTCCTTGATTATCCAAAGCCAAATCACGTAGTTACACGTCAAGCAGTTGCCAGCCTCAACTGAAGATGCCAGCTGCTTGACGTGCAACCACGACGCCACTTAAAATGGACCCAAGAAAAAGTAGTAATTTTGAATGACGACACGACGAAAGAAATTTATGCACACAAAAAATGTTGAGCCGGACGAATTCCAATATCTGCTGTGGTGACTCGTTGCAAATGTTCTTCTGGTGATTTTCATTGCAAAATTCCAATGATCTGCAGAAGAAAAAATGCAAATTGGCAATGAAGAAACTCCATTGCTGGCGTGCGTAGCCATCTGAAGCCGTGCTTGGCACAGCGTGTGTCTGGGTTTGCGGATGAATAGTTTGGGTGTGATGTTGGTGTATCCCAGGTGTCTCTTTTCTTCCCGCTCTTCCAATAGAAATATCACTGCAGTCGAGCAAAGTATTCAAAGCACTCGAAAGGTGCAGTTGGACACTTTGCGCTGCGAAGAAAAAAATTTCAATTAGATTTGTAGGAAGTGCGAAACACCTCGGACGTCGGGATAGGCTGAATGAGTTACGGAAATGTACTTAACTTACACAATAACTTGTACACAATACGTATTTAAGCTAAGAAAACTGTTACAACTTAATTAATTTAAATAAATTTCTGTTGCGGCGGTTAGCGAACTGCTGGCTGCACGAATGCTTTCTGCTCCGTTTTGAAGATCCAAGGACGAGTTGTTTAGTTGTGCGACAATCAGTCTCGGTTAGTGAATTCGGGACGTGCTGCGTCTGTTTGTACTGTAGGAATTTCGTTGAAGCGGATATTTTTTATTACTCTTCATCTTTATTTTCACTATCCTTCCTTTCTTTGTTTTCGCTTGCTTTGTGCTTGCGGCACTCTTCAAAACTGTGCCCCCGGAAATTACAGTAGGTGCAGCGTTTTGTGCGTTTTAGTCCTCGCGCCAAATTAGATTGAGCGACGTCAATTTCCAATTTATTGAATTCAATTATTCGTCCCTTCTCCAGCAACTCGCGAAACGTCCGAACATCTTGGCGCTGAATATGCTTTCGATATTTGATGTTCAGCAGGCCATAGACCAAATCCAATTCGGTTTGCTCGTCGTGACGTCCCTCAGGCAGTTGTGCGAGTAGAGCGCGCTTCTGGCAAATGAAAGTGTCTATTGCCACGCGTTCGTCTTGCCGTTTTCCAAAGATCTCTAAGTAGATTTGGTAGGCCGGCTTGGTGGGCGAGAAGTTATCGCGTATCAATGCAATGGCGTCCGCCCAAGTTTTCGCTTCTTTGCGCACGCCTTGCCACCAAGTGGACGCAAGCCCTTGTAGTAGTAAAGAGAGCCCTTTAAGCGCATCTTCGTCGCTTATAGATTCAATTTCTTTATAAGTTACGATGGAGTTGATGAACTCTTCGACGGCCTCATGGTCACGTTGGCCACGGAAATGGCTGCTACAGTTCGAGAAGCTGCCCTTGGTTTGGACGGTGGCTGGAGCGGCAGCGTTGGCGCTTGCTTGAATGTTTAACCGCACAGATTCTATAAGTGATTTTAGTTGCTCGTGAGTGATAGTTAAAGTTGGGTCTGTCATTGTTTTTTCTTGTTTTCGTTATTTACTTATTTATACTTTAAATGTTATTAAGTTTTGAGTCAAAGAATTAAGCCACGGATTGTGGCGAATCCATTTATCCGCAATGGTCGTAGTAGACTGTCTTCAAATTCGGCACTCACATTATTTTATATCCTTGTGTCGATGGGAAAATGTACAAGCAAATACGAAGATAGTCGGATAAGTCAGTGATTTTTTGAATAAAAGTTTTACGTCAAGGTCTCCAAAATAGACGTTTTACCGCCGAACCTTTTATTCAGGCTTGAAAACAGAAAAAAACGCAAAGGGTTCTAAGTTAGCAGAATAATTTGGATAGAGCAGCAGTTCCTAGCCAGGTTTTTGGAAGTTCGCAGCTTAATAGGCAATTCCGTCCAGAGAACCTGTTTGCTTTTAATGGCTGCCAGGCACAAACTAAGTAAATTACGAAGAACACGGGAATTTCAAAAGGCCGCTGACTTATCAAACTGCCCTCGTATTAAAATATTCCAGTGCTTATGTACATACCAATACATACCAGTATGTATGTATTTATAGTGAATATTTTTCATAGGGTGTGCATAGGTGAGTGCTTGAAAGTAATAGCTGGACATAAATTTTTGGTAATTTATAAACGGGGCATATATTTTGGCCATTGATATTGATATTTAAAAGCTGCACATAAGTTTTTGGTCATTAAAAAAATGTACATATATATTTGGTAGAAACTGAATATAATTTTGGGTAATTTAAAACCGGACATATTGGTTATTTTAAAAATTTTAGCCATTTTAAACTGGACATAAGTTATTGGTATCTTTTAAAAAGTTGGACATAAATTTCGGACATATATATTTCTTAATTTGAAAAGTGGATACAATTTTTGGGTAATTCAAAAAACTAGACATACAATTTTCATCATTTGAAAACCTAAACATAAATTGAGGGTAATCAAAATTTAAAAAATTAATATACATTTAAGGAAATTAAAAAATTGGGCATACAATTTGGTCATTAAAGAAGTGAACATTAAGTTTTGGTCATTTTAAGAGACATAAGTTTTTCTCATTCAAAAACCGGACATACATATATATCTACGTATATATGTACATAACTTTTAATTTAGGAAGTAAATATAAATATTAGGCAATTTAAAAACTGGACATAACTTTTTACTAGACATAATTTTATGGTTCAAAAATTGCACAAAAAATTTGGGTCTTAAAAAAACAGACGTAATTTTTAGGTAATTTTAAAACTGGGCATAAATTGTTGGTCAGTTTAAAAACCGGACATAATTTTTGGTAATTTTTAAACTGGACGTACAATTTTAAAGATTTTAAAAATTTGTTTTAAGGTATGTATTGGAAAAATCCTTACGAAACAAATCTACTGCGTTTTAAGCTAATCTGCATTTTTACGAAAAAAAACCGTCCCACCCTAATGCACTAATGTAAATATACGTGCCACAGAGGCGTAGACGGGGCTGAAAGCAATATAAACTATACTTCATTGAGTACAGTAAAATTGGTTTAAATTTTCAAAAATAAAGTTTCCGAAAGTAATTTTAATGAAAAAGGATAATTTTTATTTTTATTTAATAGGAAAACTGGCAGAAGTAAAAAAATCTTTTTTAATTTTTTTCACTTAGACTGCTGGTTACAACGGCAGTTAAAACACAGTTTTTCGCAGATACTAAAATTTATCGTTGTTTATTATCTTCTTAGTAAAAGAAAATCCCAAAAACTCGTAAAATTCAAGGGCGCTCTAGACCACCAGCTTAAAGAATTATTAAACAGATGCCTTACAAAGCAAATAGTTGTCCACGATCTGTGATGATGCGATTGACAAAAAACCCATTGATTTATTACTGCTTTGAATCGAGGATTTACCTTCGAAAGTCGAAACCATTTTCAAGCGGGTTCTTTTTAATTTTTTAGCATTAAAATTGCTCTTTTGACAGGCGCTCATTTTTTCGTAGTTTTATATACAGTAAAACCTCACTTGTGTGAACAGAACACTTATGGTATTAGTATTTTATGCCAGCGTTCACGAAATGTTGACAAGGGGAGCTTTTGCTTTGCTTGCTTGGGGTAGCAAATCACATGAAAACGCCCACTTAACTCCGGCCCTGGCATATTGCCATTTAGTTACTTTCGGCGTGGAAATTCTATATACTTTTGTATACATAGAATGCATTTGTACAATAAGTACATATGTATGTATTTAAATACACACTAGCATATGGGTCAATCCATGTCAAATCGACCAATGGTTGAAAACGACCATCTTTGAAAATTAAAATTTTTTTTCGAAAGTTATGCAAAATTTTTAATTTCACAAGTTTAAGTTTTGAATATATCAGAAACTATTGTAGGTAAAAAAATGGTCTCATCTCGTGGTAAAGCTGAGTTTTAATGGTATAAAGAAAAAACATATACAAAAATTCGAAAAATAAAAAATATAAAATTTTATAAAATTTTTAAATAAAAAAAAAATCGTAAAAGCAAACTTCCATATTTTTTACATTTTTTCATACAGCTAAATTTTTTTCATACAATAACGCAACTGATCCAGAAATTTTAAAGAATGTGTTTTTGTAAGATATCTATTCATTTTTGAACTTTGAAAAAAAAAACAAAATTGAAAACTCTAAATAATGTTATGTTAAACAATTTTTGTTTTATTTTTAATTTAGTGTTTGCAAAAAAATTATTTTGCAAAGTTCAAAAATTCATATTTCAGAAAAAAACTAAAAACAGATTATTTTAAGATCAGTAAGAGTTAATGAAAAAATTTTGAAAAAAACTTAAATAGGTCTTTGCTTATATGTTAAAATGTAATTTTTAATTTATTTTTTGAATTAGTTTTTAGATATACATATGTATATATTTTATATATCCACAAATATCGCCTTAAACAAGGCTTGTAACTATAGTAGTTTTGGAGATATTAAAAAAGAAAAATGGCGAAATCCTTCAAAGGTTGTGAAATTTTGAACTTTCGATTTTTTTCCTTTGGCAGAATTTCCTTAAAATAAAATTTCTAAGCAAACTTCGTTCAAATCAATAATGGCCGATTCCAATCATTGGCCGATTTGACATGGATTGACCCTCATATCCATCTACATATATGTATGTATATTGCGGCCACATTGAAATACGCATATGTACGAGTACATACATATATATGTTCATATGTAAACAAATATACGCGCGCGTATTGAATTACACTTTTTGAAAATTCCCAATAAGCGCTTGTTTGGATTAACACTTCAGATTTTCATAAACAAAAGGCAATTTCGTATAAATATTTGTTTCAAATCATTTTGATTATTTCCACAAAACGAATAATCAACATTCATCCCCATTGGAATATTTTTGACGATTTGATATTTTAAGTGATTAAGATTTTTAACAAAAGAACTTATCGCCCATTTACCATATGGCTCACAACTCAAAAAGCGAAATTTTTCAGAGGACGCATTTAAAGTTTTCAATTTGCTTCCGAAATTTAGAAAAAAAAAATGCATATTGTTTCCTTAGTAGGAAACTACACAAGATTTTAGCTATAACGAGTAATTCTGTATAATTTTCTTAGAAATTTCGTTTTTGAGTTATGACAGTCTTTTATTAAATGAACGATATTTGTATTTTCAGAAAAAAAAACAAAAATATTGCTTTCTGGTCACCTGAATGTTTCGCCGAGGCTTCACGGAAACATCTATGTACAAATTTGTGATTTTTCCAACACCATCTCAAGATTTTGAAATGAAAAAGCGATCAACAGGAGGAAAATTTTTACAATTTAGGGCATATTCGAGTATTATAGCTCTCGATGCAAGCTTTCAATTGAGGAGTAGCATCGATGGATTTACCTGCAGGGTACGTAAGTAAGCACGTAAGTGAGCACATTAGGATGTCTCGCCAAGCAAAGCTATTATTAAACTTCGTTTGTCGGGGGTCAATTCTTTCGATTGTTCTCGCTCATTATTTTGGCACGAATTAAACTTCTTTAGAAAAACCCCCCGCACAAAAAAAAGCGTATTAAATTTTAGCATGAAATGTTTTTCTACAAAGTTTTCCTTTTGGTGTATTTGTGATTATTTCTAGTATTTCCTTCATATGACAAAGAATTTTCGCTGCAGCTTTCGGGCCTTCGGCAGATTGATTCCCCACACATTTAGATAACAATAAAAATATCCATGATACCTAATTAGATACATATAAAATTAAAACCGCGTTTAAAATGCCAGCAGGACTTTAAATAAAAAAATTTTAACGCATATCTCCATAATTTCAATCTCTCTTTCTTTTAAAGCTATTTACTGGAAATAAGGCATGCTTTACATATTCTATTAATGAAACATTGACCTTTTTCAAAAGAAATGAGTGACCCTGAATTCAACAATAGCTTTAAAATACGTAGACCTAATTTTATGAATCGTTTTTTTTTTTTTGTTTTTTTGCGTCGGACCGTCTAATGTTTAAAAGTGAGTGTAGAATATCATTTTCGAAGAATTGCCTAAATAGCTTGATTTTAATTGTTTATTATTGATTTTATATATGTACATACGTATGTAAGTAAACTTAATCTACGCAGAGGAAATAATAAAACTTATCGTTTTTGTTTCAAAGTGTCAAACGATAATTTGTTTACAGAGATGAAAATGCGAAAATAATATTTCTTTACCAAAACAAATACAAATCAAATTAAAGAGCTTGCAACAAAAACTACAGAAAACTAAGGATATTTTCTGTTAGCATATTAATGTATGTATGTACATTAGACTGCATCACTCCCCATATAAAAAAAAATCGGCACTGTGTTTACATTATATATATTATATTTTAAGACGCCCACCAAAATATTTCGGAAAAATATTAATATTTACGTGAGCTGCACCGATTTGAATATACTTCCAAAAATGGAGTTTTTTTATAAATAAAAATAATTTCTTAAAGATTTTTTTTCTTTAAATCCCCTCAAATGACAAAACGGTTTAAGCTTAAAAAATCTGAATAAAAAATATTTGTAAAAAATTAAAAAAAAAGAATTTAACGGAATCGTAATAATGAGATTTTTGATGCTTTTTTTTAACTTTTTTCAAAGATTGGTATAAGAAAAAGTTGAATAACTGAACCCAAACTCTTCCGATTTAGACTTGTGAGGTATCATTGAAAAGGTATTTTCTCCCCCTTTTTATTTCTTCGCTAATAAGCTCATTCAAAGGATGAAAGAGAAAGGTAGGATGAACGAACATCATTCAAAGTTGAATTAAGATGTGTTGGTATTTGAAAAAAAAAAAATTGTGCCACGAATGACTTTTTTTTGGACAGAAGTAGAAATAGTGGGAAGATACCTTGCTACTGAGATCCCATGAGTCTAAATCAGAATAGGTTGTGCGCAGTTATTCAAGATTTTCGTAAATCAATCTTTAAAAAAAGTAAGAAAAAAACAGCATCAAAGATCTCATTATTACGATTCCGTTGAAAAGATTTTTAAATATTTTTATGCAATTTTTTTAAGCTTAATCTGTTCTTTTAAGGATCGGGTATTTTTCAGAGTACTGAGTACTTTCTTTAAATATACACTTGTTGGTAACATTTCAATGATTAGTGTAGAAATCTCGCAAGCTGGCAGCACTTTATTAAAATTAATATATATATTCCAAATTACGTCAAATGAGTGGCTACTTGAAAACTATTGAAACTTCAAATTGAGTACAAATATTTCTAAATACCGGTAAATGTAAATAAAACTCAGTACTTTTAAGTATCTATTCAGTACTTTTAAGTATCCTAAGTACATGTATCAAAGTCGTGATTGGAATAGAGAATTTTGAAGTACTGAGTACCTTCGAGTTCTTTTGTGAGTACTTAGTACTTTTGAGTTCTTTTAGGTTCTAAGTACTTTCGAGTTCTTTCGTGAGTACTGAGTACTTTGGACTATTTTGTATAGATACTTTTAAAAATCGGGTGCTGTCGATCCTTTTGAGAATCGAGTTCTGAGTACTTTTGGTATCGATACTGCCCAACACTAATACATATGTACGTATGTATGTATGTATGTATTAATAGTTACATATACATATGTGCATACATAAATGTTTACTGCAAACAATCGAAGGTATTAATTACCTTAAAATGACTATAATTTCTGTCCAGTCCTCGCCTACGTCCTGTCGAGGATCTCCCGACTTCTCTACACGACAACAAGAAGCGTGCGTAAGAACACAGTTATACTATATAGTTATAGTTAGACCGATTTATCATCGACACAATTTACCAATACTACATCGTTTACTTCTGACATCGGCAAAGGCCTATGTGGTATCTGAAGGTTTTGCCGGCCAGATCGAACGTCTGAGCCTTTTCAGTTCATTAATGGGGTGATCCGCCAATTGCTACTTTTTCGAAGATAGTTTGGTTGGCTCTTTCCATATAATTTTACTGAGACTTTGGACTTCTCTGCAGAGGAATAATAAAATTGGCAAGTCTAAGCCCCGAATTTCCTGAATTCTTTGCAAATATGTAGCATATTTGAGGCCATGAGGGCCAGAGTAGCTTAACTGACATTTCCAAAAAAAGTTGAGGTCCACATTAAAATACATTACTAGACTCGAAACGTTTATATACCGAGGTAAGCCCTTTTAGTATTCTTTTACTAAAATATGTAGCATCACGTAGGTGCAATGAACTTTTTAGGAAAAGGCCGCATTTATTTTTTATACATCCTTCATTCTCATATCATTAAAGTTTTTTTGTTAATAGGTTCCCCTGGCTCTCATGGCCTCATTTGTCCTATGTATTGAAATACATATGTATGTTATTACATGTGTACAGCTATGTTGATATGCATTTGAGTGTTATGGTATTAAACTTGGCAAACCACATTTTTTAACGGCTTCATTTCAACAGATGGTGAAACTTTCGCCGGCGTTTCAGTGTATTTCACAAATGAAAGAAATCGCTCGAAAAATTTTGAACGCTTCATATATAAGCACTTATTAACATACATATGTATGTACATCCATATGTAAGTATGCAGGTGAATTTGTGCATACTATGGCTGCGACTATCCGTATATTCGTTTATCGGGATAACCGTTCGGATATTCGTGTATAAAGAAAATATCCGGATATCAAGTTAATATCCGTTCTTTTTGTTATCCAGATATGCGGTTAATATGCGTTCTCTTTTGTTATCCGGATATGCGGTTGATAGCCGTTAGTTCTGCTTTCCAGATAACCGCTTACCATCCGTTTACTTTGTTATCCAGATATCTGGTTAGTATCAGCTCTCTTTTGTTATCCGGATAACCGGTTAATATCCGTTCATTTTGTTATTTGGATATCCGGTTTTTTTTTTCATCAGATATTCGAATATCCGGACAATGGCCAGAGCGCGCAGTTAAGGATCCCAAAGCTCACAATCTCATCGTAACGCACATACATATATGTTATGGTTGTTTCAATTTAACGTTTAGTATTTTACAGGCAAAACAACCCTTGTACCTTGCTGCATGTCGTAGAAAATAGTGATACATATGTAGATCTAATTGGGCGCCCTCAAATATGTTCACATTTTTTGTTAATGTCTGCACTTTATCCTCTTTTTGTGATGACCTGTAAAATATTTCAGTGATATTTATTGTTTTAACTTAGTTGTATTAATAGTTACACGTTTTAGTTAATTTTTGTACTTTATTCGTCGAAAGTGAGCAATTTTTTGTGCTGCCGGCCTTATATACGACCCCATAAGAAATCGCCTCATGGGAGAAAAGGCAGCAAAATTATTTTTCTGAAATGTAATAGGTCCCTTTTGAACTTTGTCTATTAGATTAAAACGCATTCGCGAATGTGAAAAATATGACATTCGAAACATCCCTAGTGCATACGCATGCACTTGAATGAATAAAGAGAGAACTGCGGGAAACCAGCTGGCTTTATTAATGTGGCATTGAATTCGTGGCTACTCCAATACTAGTAGTAATGCGAACATACATATTTACATTTGCATTTGCAATGCATACAGATTTGCAGCGAGAGTAAGAATCTAATAATTTGATGGAGCTTTTCTTATACACTTTGTGCGAATACTCATACTCTCGAAGCTGGCTCATAACAAGTTTCTGTGTATAAAAGTTGTTTATTTACGAAACTAAACTCAGTCTCATTCAGCAAAAACCAAATTCTCAGCGCAAGTAGCGGGAAAACATACAAGTTGTACACCAGCGCCAGTTGGCTTTTTGGTGTGCGCGCCAATTTCTCGATCAGGCTGCATCGACAAACACTGACGGTTCTCTGGCGATTCCAAAAACAACATGTCGCAATCCTTCGTGCAACTAACCACCGAACAACTGCAGTCACTGCTCGATTCGGTGCGTTTAGCAGCCGTTGCCGCGGCCAATTGTGCCGCCCCAGCAACAGTGAAAATGAAGGGCACCTTCGTGTATTGCAATAGTCGCCTCGGTGATCAACATGATTACGATTATGTTCAGGAGTTTATATCAGCGGTACTCGCCTACAAAGATATGGAATCGATCAGCGACGAGGACGCGCTGAAAAGTATTGCAATTCTTTTCTACAGTGAGGCAGCGATATGGTGGCAAGGTGTGCGTAAAGAGGTACAAACTTGGAATGAGGCCATCCCATTGATTCGTGAACACTATGCGCCTGCAAAGGACGCTTACCAAATTTATATTGAGATTTTCGAAGAAAAACAGGATGATGTAACTAAGATGAGTACCTTTGTGAGTCGAAAGCGTGCACTACTCGCACAATTGCCAGAGAATCGTCACGACGAGGAGACGCAGTTGGACATGGTCTATCCTTTGTTGAATATCAAATATCGCCGCGGATTATTAAGACAGGATATTCGTACATTTCGCGAATTGCTCGAACGTGGACGTATTATTGAACACAACTTTAGTCAATCCGAAAAAGAGGAGCAGAATATTAAAAAACACACAAAAGACTGAAATAAACAAAATTTTGATTATTGGAATACGATTCGGTAACCAAATTAGAATAAATGAATTTTTTTCAAAGAACCTGGACTTTGCTTTTGTTAAGAATATGATCCTCGAACTTATACAGAATTGGCTTTCACCAATAGCAGTTCGCTATTTAAAATAATCATAATGTGGGTATCAATTCATTAAAAAAGAAAAACAAATCGATACATTTCTTGATCTCATAATCGATATCCCTATCAACAAATTAATCCGTTTTATCACATATTTTTCATTTTTGTGGCCCTTTTGTACATCAATCATTTTCATCAAGCTCAACTAATGGCAGGCCTAAGGAACGTGCCGTTTCGGCGCGGTTAGACTAAAGGGAGAGGGGTGTTAGCTAAGTCGGGGTCGAGTCTGGATAGGTAGAAGTTCAGAGTGCTACAGTATACAGACCGTAACTGGGCCAGAGTACCTTATTTGACCCTTCCCTTACGCTTTCTAGAGTCAAACACAATGGTCTGATTGCGATAGAAAGCTCACGTAGAATAAATAAATAAATAAATTAATTAATAAAAACTGTTCTGTTATATAATCAGATAAAGGCGGTTGAGTCGAACGCACTTCAGTTCATGTTTAATAAAGCGTCCGTCGAAATGATAGGTAAGGTTTATGCAGCACGAGCTATGGTCAAACACTGAATGCTAAGTAGACCCTGGCCACTCTTAGGGCCGGTTGTTCAATGTCTGGTTATCACTACTTGCCGGTTGAACATCATTATCGACGTTTTCGAAATCACGCATATAACATGTGATCGATAAAGCAGTCGTTGTACTTAACCGGAGCTTCTACCTCCGATTTGTGCTAATCATACATTGAACAAGCGGCCCTTAGTAAGTATTTCTGGCTTGGACAACGCATATCACAGCATGTTCAAACTGGCTCCAAGCAGATTATTCTCTACTCATATTACATTTGGGCTTATGAACTAATGTATTGCTTCTTAGCAAAAATGGCAGCTGCAACTAAGTGCTCAACATTGTGATGTCCTTAAGGGCGGTGAAAATCGAGTCTGATAGCCAATTTGCAAACCGGCCCTTGGACTCATTTGAGGTGTAATCAAAACCAGTCGTAGAATACCTGACCTATCATTTGACTTAGCCAATATAGAAGCTGGCTCAAGGATCGAGGGAATTCTCAGCCTAATGACTAAATATCTTCGGCACCGAAATTTAGGCCATAGAGGAGGCAGCTGATGGGTCCCCCATATTGCCCGACAGAGAAGATTACGCACGCACTACAAAACATTTTTGAAGACCTTGCATATATCTTACAGCTGGAAGTAAGAGCTTTGGCAAACACTACCAAAAAAGTGCTCGAACCCGAATAAGCTTTTGAACGTCCAAAGGAATCGATCACAACGGCCCTATATTGGCGAACTTAACCTAAACTTATAGGAGAATTGGCTACAGCGCATTTAACCGATAAAAAAATCTTCACAGCAGAGATTGTGTACAATGATGCCTGAAGGCCGAAGAGGGCTGGGAAATAATCCTTTCGGATTTTCGTGTATCCGGTTATCTGGTTAATATCCGTTCTATTTTTTATGCGGATATCGGGTTAATATGCGTTCTATTTTGAATATCCGGATATTCGATAAATATACAGCTTATCCGGCATTTAAAATTCCACGCCATTGCACATTTACCACTCTCGGCTGTAGGTGTTGAATTCACCACATAATTCCCCACTGCTCCAAAACATGTACTACTTCCCGACAGGTGCCGCCGTTACCTGTTAGTGCGCTGTAAAACAATTGACTGTCGTCTTTTTGGTAGTCTGGCAGCAATGCAGCGCCAAGTCAAATAATCAGTCTGGTAGTTTCGAAGATGGCGTATGGTTGTTTGAGCGGATGGTTGCGGCAGTTCAACGTAGTGCACACGATGTTTTCATAAATAAAATTGATGTATTTTGAATAAAAAGTGCCATTTTTTGCAATTCTATGCATATTAATGATAAATTAAGCGCTGAAAATTCGCAACTCGGCTTTGTAAGCGCGCGCTAAAGTGCTATAATTGAGAAAAAGTGCACATTTTTTTTTTATCGAAGCAAAAGTATTTGTAGTCTGCGAAATTGTTTTCTGCAACCGATTTGATAGAAAAGCACAACAGGCGGAAGTGTTGCGGGCGACCGGCATTCGCCAGAGTGAGATAAACATAACAAATTGCAAACGTTCAGGAAGTGCTTATCAGTCCGAATTTTTGTTTTTGTTTCGCTTTAAAGTGCATTTTGTTTATTCGAAACAAAAACATACAACAATAAAAGTCGATGTGCGAATGTGAATTGTTTAATAATAGTAGAATTATGAGTGCGGGTGTGTGTGTCGGCCAAAAGCCGGCAAAGCCATTGAATTCATTCATGCAATTGATAACAAACTGCAATTTTTTCTTCTAAACAAATTTAATTACTTTTCGAATATCAATCCACATACACCACTTCCCCGACTCCTGTTCCAGCTTCTTTGAGTACACACATTCAAAGCGTATTTGTCAAAGTGTGAAAAAAGTGCGAAAAGTGTTAAAAATGTCACACCCGTGTTATATTGCAAATGTTGAAAAATCATAAAATAAAAGAAGCATACAAAGTTTGCCAAAAACGGATTAAAATCAAAGAGGATTCATATTACAATCCGGACAAGCGTCAGCGGGGCGCCAATCGATTGCGCACCACAGGAGTCTCGGCAACATTTGTAAGTTGTAAAAATGTGGTCTCCACGCTCGGGTGGCAGCGTGTGGCCACAGAAATGGAAACAAACAAAGTGTCAGCGGCAGCAGCTGCTGCAATTGAATTTGGTTGTATTTGTAATTTTGGCATCGTTGCTCCTGCAGGCTGAGGTTTCATATGCAAGTCAAGGTGAGTGAGTACCTACGCAAATATTCCAGTGCCTATTAATTGTGGTCATTTGAATGTAGGTTGCATCAGAGGGGGATTATTTGAAATGTATGCTAACTGCTAAATTTCCAACACACAAATATCCTCAGAAAATCTTTTCAAAACATTCTTGGTTATTTAATTATAAAATTGTAATTCGATATTACATACCCTGCAAACCAAAGTATCCAAAGTCTTAAGGAAATCTTAACGAGTATCGGAAATGTTTCCAAATTCTGTAAGACTATTTTACGAATTGTCAAAGAAAATCCTTTAAAGTGATTTACACGAACTCTCAAAGAAGGAAATACCCAAATGTTTCCTCCCAGCGCAACATTACTTACTATTGTTAAGAGCGTGTCAGACTTCTTGGCAATATTTCCAACTTTTCCACGCAATTCACTGTCAAATTGAGAAAGAGAAATTTTTTTTCCATGTGTGAACATCCAGAAAGACACTTTTCGGAAATCAGTTTCAGAAATGAAAGTTGCAAGGTGCGACGGCAACTCGAAGCGCGCAAATCGATTTCGGAAATATATTTTAATATTTCAACTTGCTCGTGCTGCACTAGCAATCTGCAATTGGCCTTTCGGAAATAAAAAAAACCGCTTTCGAAAGCCACTTTACATTCAAGGTGTGACTGCTCATGCAACTGCTTTCTGAAATTTCTCAATTTTACAGCCTTTTCGAAATATATTGCATTGCCACGTCTGACACGCTCTTTACTTTACAGATTTTCTTCCGTAAAGTAAGCGATGTGTACCCAGCATATTTCACCTTAGGAAATTCGGCGGAATAGGTATCAACATTAAAAATAATGATTTCTTTGCGAATTACTTAAAATCTAAGATTAAAATATACATAAGTATATTTTCGGAATTAAACCAACCATAGTTGCAACGCGTCTTATTTCTATTGTTTGTTAGGGTTTGGTGAGCTTAGGGCCACAGTCCTCAAACATGAAAAATCGGACACAGATGTACATACATATGTACCTACATAAGTTTGTTGAGCAACCCATGCGAGTGCCACTGGCACTAAAGTTTAAACCGTTGAGGCCGCCATATTTTGCTAAAAATGTGTGAAATCTCTAGCTAGTCTAGCTTAGCTAAGCAATCTGTGTATTCTTATATAAAATATTGGTTAAAGAATCGCTTTTGTGTCCTGCCCAGGACATTATCTGATTTGCCTTTTTAACCAACTACCAATTTTAAAATTGACGCGGTCAAGGTATATTGAGACGCGCGAATAAGTGCAGACTCCGGTCCGTTAAGCTAAAACAAAACGAAAAAGTTGGTTTGGTCCTAGATTTTAAGCGTACAAATAAAGTTTTTTTGCGGGGCTATGGATGGGCGAAGGGGAAATTTTCGAAAATTTCCAAAGGCTATTTTTCAAAAAATTCCGAACCGAAATATGTATTTTTTTATAAAAAGACTAGTTCTACTAAAAAATATATATATGTAGGTAAATAACCATAGACCACACTATAATAGTTAAATAGGGTATAAAAATACCTTTTATTTAATATGTAATTCTATTTATTTAGATTTAAATACCGTGAGAAATTTTCTTTTACCTGTGCTGTTGACGAAGAGAGAATTGACTATACTGATGCTTAAGCAGTGTATGCATTGTTCAACTTTGCGTTCAATTCAACGTAGGGTTGCACGAAAAAAGAGACGAATGGCTAAAAATATATATAGTTATATAAAAAAATATCAAAATATTTGCCATAAAAAAGCGTTTCCATGGTTCAAATTTGCATTCAAATTTTGGTTGAACGGTCGTTTTCAACAAAGTTGGTCGCCAGCCAACATTTAGCCATTCAAATTTTTTCTTGCAACCCTGCGTTGAGTTGAACGCAAAGTTGGACAATGCAAACACTGCTTTATATGCTGAGCGGGACGACAGTGGCCGAAATAAGTTCTGCGCAAAAATATTGCCGCCCTTCTTTTCCGGCAACACAGAAAGGAGAATTCTACTTAATAAGGGTTATAATTTCTAAGTGCGGCCGAAGGCGTTACCTAACTCGCATGACGTTGCAAAAATTTACAGGAATTAACCAGAAAGCATTCCTGTACTTGGTTCTCTGGCTTCTTTAGCTTTTTAACACATTTTTGCAATGTCGTAGGAACATGAACTTTTTAATTTTAGTTAGAAAATGTAAGTTGTTGCCACTTTACACGGATATACTACGATTTAATATAGTTTATATAAAAATATATATACCAAATTAAAGATATTTTAATGTTCGTTTGAACTATTATAGCCCTGTGTATGGTTACCTACACTTTTTTTAGTACAGCATGTTTGTTTTCAAAAATAAATTTTTTTTCTATTAAATGATTTTTCCAAAATTTATCTACATAAAGTATATTAACGGTTTTATTTATCTTTCCAATGAAACAAATATTTTGAAATACGGTCGGGAATTATTCGAAATATCGCCTTTTTGAATTTTTTGCCCCATCATCGCCTCGAAAATATAAGCTTGCACCAAAAAATTTGTATACCCTAAGATCAGAAGAAACGGGCACCTTTTGCTACCTTAACGGACCGTATTCTGCGGTTGTTTCTATATAGAGATTATAGAGACTATAGTTGGAAACACACAAAAAAGGGAGTAAAATGAAACCTTACCCACAATAACCTTCAAGCTTTCAACTAAAAGTGTGAAACAAGTCACACTTAAATGAATTTGTTTGCGAATGCAAATGTAGCGTAGTAATTGAAAAGAAAAATTTCGCACATTTTTACGACAACTAACAAATTGCCTCATCGGAGGAAATATACATGTTGTATGTATTTGCTGGTGTAAAATAAGTAATAGTATATGCATTGTACATAGAAAAAATCGAATGAAGCGCTAAACAAATATTGAACTTGCAGAA
>NW_016157781.1:149275-181711 GCF_001687245.7 Rhagoletis zephyria | reverse complement strand
AAAAAAAAACGACTCTTCGCCAACAAAGCAGTTTCGTTATTATTTATTATTTGAGTACTAACTTTTTTTGGCGTTGAAATAAATTTTCATAAATCCTCCTGTCATTTTCATAATTTTAATATTTACAACTTACGAATTACCACCCAGTGTACAACCAACTGCTAACCGCTTCTTCTTCAGCATTTATCGCAGTCGCCCAGCCCCCAGCCACAGCGGGTTGCCATAGCCACTCGTTTTACAGCGCATAATTATAATTGGAAAATTGTACGCGCTCAACTATTTAAACACTAATTAAGCGCCGCGCATGATAATCCGTCAGCATTTGAAAGAGCGTATGGCCACGAACAACTCGAGTATATACAAAGTGTTTTCGGGTAGGGGACGGAAATACGACAAATACTCGCTATTCTAAATAATCAAAACGGTACTAATTTTAATTACCTTCCACTGTCTATCTGTTGCTGGCGTCAACTGTCGCGCAACACTGGCCATTGCGTGCTTTGTTTGTGTGGCTAATTGCCGAAGGAGATGGAATAGCGAAAGCTAAAAGTTACCTGGTGGCATTACACTTCCACCTTTTGTCCCATTTACTACCTGCACTTACGGAATTTCTCTACTATACAAAATCAATTGTTTCCTGGGTGTGTTAAGTACTCGTACTTTCGGCCTATTTTCTCGCAGCGCTTACAGGTACTAAATATAGGGTGATGCAGAAATTTGACAGCAATTATTTATTAATTTTTATATTTAATTTTTTTTTTTTCAAACAATTGGTCTACAGGCTTTGGCAAACTTATGCATGGAGCGATACTCAGTTGAACAACGCGTAAAAAAGATCCACACGTTTTATGAAAAGATTATCAACAAGTCAATATTTGGTGTAGTTTTTGGGCAGGCGGAGCCATTGGACCGTACTTCTTCGAACAGGATGTCGGTAACGCTGTTTCGGTAAACGGAACGTGTTATCGTGACATGATAATAAATTTTGTACGGCCTGAGTTAGATGAGACGGTTGTGGACAATATGTGGTTTCAACAGGACGATGCCACTTGCCACACAGCGCATGAAACAATCGCACCATTGTGAACGAAGGTCCCACGAGGCATTATCTAACAAAACAACGATGTCAAATGGCCGCCGATATTTTACGATTTGGCACCATTGGACTTTTTTCTTTGGGGCTACGTGAAAAGTATGGTCTATGACAAATAATAATAATCCTGAGAAGATTCCAGAGCTGCAGAATGAAATCATACGTGTTTCATATAATAGAAAATGTGCGATCTTATTGAATCACCCTGTACTATTCACAAGTCGTAAGGCAATGTGTTTGGTATTACCTTTGTTGACTGCCGCAATTGTTGTCGTTGCCTGCCGGTGAGACCTATTCTGTTTTTAGTTTTGTATCGCAGTGATCCTGCGGCTTTTGTCTTCCTCCACTTGTTTGTTTATGCAAATATTCGTTGGCGACACAATCCAGTTACTTCATATTTAAGTACAACTGCACTTTGTAATGGCTGAATAATGGGCGCGTCTTGACATGACGGCATAAAACAAAATAAAAAGACTAGGCAAAAATATATATGTAAATAAAACAAAAAGAAAAGTACACAAAAAAAAAGTAAGAAGGAACTAAAGGATATTCTGTGGTTGATGAAAATAGCAACGCCGCGGGTACTCTCATAGAAATGTAAATTCTTGTGTAAAAAATACTAAATATTTTATGTATGCGAATGTTTTGAAAATTAGGTCACATGTGTCCTGTTAGAAAGAAATGATAATTATTTACGTAGGAGTGAGGGCTTTTATATCCACATACACACATATATATGTATGTATGTACCTTCAAATGTACGGCCGTATGCTTCAATATGCTTTAAAAGGGATTTCCTGCATAAGCTGTGCTGTGGGAATTTATTGAGATTGAGAGATTGGGTTGTTATGAGGTTACTTTCGTGACATGATTTAGCTTTAAAAAAGTATTTGACTACAGTTCATCTTTCTACTTTCTTTTCGCACTAGTCTGAGACAAATTGAGCAACTAAAATCAATAAGTTCGCTTTCAGCTCGACTTCGGCCAAGAATTAAATTTCCTAAATTCCCCTAAAAAATTTATTACTTTCTAAGTGTCGTTTTCCCATGTGGGGTTTGAAATTTACCTGCCCATCAAACACATTTTTTCACAACAAAGTTTGTGTTTAAAGGGTAGATAAATTTTAAGACCTGCATGAGAAAATGGACCTTAGTGTTTCATTTCAACATATTTTCATACCATGGTACTAGTTCTTAAGTGCAAAAAATTATTTTGAAAGCTTTTAAAATGAGACAAAAATTTACGGATTTTTAGGATTCATTGTAGTAAAAAACTTTTTTTCTGCATTAAAAAAAATTCAGAAAATTTCCTATTCATACTAAATAAAAAAAATAAAGACTTGCACATGAAATCCGATTACAGAAAACATTTGCGAAAAAATAGTTTCGAGTTTAAAGCAAATATTCGAAAGGTCTGGACGAGAAAAACAAAACAAAAAGTGTAGAAGGAATCGAAAAAGGCAAAATACTGAAGTCTTTGAGCAAAAAAAAAAAAAAAAAAAAANAATAAAAGTCAATAAGGTCCACATCCCTAAAACTAAAAAAATCCCAAAAGATCTGCAGGCGGCACGAAAACTCTTGAAAAGTACCTAAAAAATCGCGGGTCTCAAAATATCTGGAAGCGACTAGCAAAATTGCCTAAAGTCAACGAAATATGTACGCAGAAAAGCCCAAAAGGTTCCGATAATCCAAAAATATGCAAAAAATTGTGATTTGCATAGAAAAAATCTCGAAGTGCTCTGAAATACCCCAACAAATGATTGAGACGATTCCAACTCATCACCCCATAAGTATCCGCGGCAGTAATGATTTGTTTCCATTCAAAAGTAAACCATACTTATGCTGTCTGCTCGGCAAGATCATTTCGAGTGTTCTTTTCGCAAACTCATCGCCCAAGCAGTTTGCTCCAATGTCACTGCTTGCTGGTAGCCATAAGTCTAATTAGCAGATATTGTTAGGGATTGACCAATTTTGCGTAAACCTTCAATGAGCTCAGGGTCCTAATTGCCTTACATCAGTCAGTCTGTCGTCTGAAATTCTAAACATGATGTTGAGGTGGAGTTCCTGGCAGAAAACTCCTACTATCCTTTCCAACAAGGTTCGATCTATCCATGAAAAACTTCACTGCTCCCTCCTTACAGTTTTTTCTATCGAAACTGAGTCATATGCAAAGCCAATATTGAACTAAGAAAAACGGATGGTTATTGTACGGATTGAATAATGAAATTAAAGAAATACTTAAGGCAAAAAAATTTCTTTCATTCTGAAAATGCACCTACTTTAACTTCGAAAAAAACAATGACCAAACTTAATAAATATTTAGAGGTTGGTCTTCGGCGATAAGTTATCGTAATTAAAAAAAAATATATATAATTCTCAAAATCATCAAATGCGTTTAATATATATTTTCACTGTGAAGCTTTCAATTCAGTTGATTTTTTTGTACTGAAAATCTAACTTTAGTTAACTCACTACTGTAAAACGGGCCTAAATGGGAAACTGAGGTTTGTCGAAAAAAGTAAAAAAAAAAATTTAAATACTACATACTCTTACGTCAAGTATTTAAGTATATCGAACTATAGATAAGCTATGTTGAAAATAAAAGCCACTTTCCACAAAAATGTTTTTTTTTTCTTATTAGTTGAGAAACCTATTAGCCTGTCCTCAGGTTGGAGAAGATACCGCAGTCATCAACTTTATTTAAATTATGTATGCGCATTTACCTCTACTCCTTACGGTAAATAACTGAAAAACAAAAACGCGCATTGTACATAGAATGGCACCAAAATACAATTCGTGGGCGTGGGAAGTGCAAGTTTATCGATGGGAAAAAGCTCCAGTTTTAGCACTTTTTGCGCACACTGTTAAAATTATGCACAGATAGGTGTCCGTTGTACTCAAGTTACGACGCTCATTCTACTACCTATGGAAAAAAGTTGCCATTTTTTGTATGCTCTGTTTGTAAAGCAAAAGTTGCTGTCATAAATGTCCACATAGCTTTGCTTTTACTTTATTATATGTATGCATGCCGTTCTTGTGATATTTCATAACTTCACTCCTCCGTCACTGAGAAGAGTCAAATTCAAGCGAAAGAAATACCCAAAGAGCAAGCTCGGATCCACACCCTAACTGATTTGTTTCAAAAGCATTCACACGTAACGAGGACAAAGCGCATATTAAATCAAGCGTTAAAATATTTCAATAATCGGAAGTGTAGTAATTTTTTGACTTTTGGTAAGGGAAATGAAATCGAGGAGTAGAGAGTTGGAAGGAAAACGAAGGCAAAGTGTGCATTGACTGAGAAATTATTTTTCCAGTGAAGTGATGTACACCTGAGAAGACACACACACACACAAACATTGGGATTTGTTGTATGTAGTTTTGGTGCGCAATATACTGACAAATTCCAGTCTAGAAAGGCGACTTTTTCTTGTTTTCACCGGAAGCTTGGTAGCTACACAGACTTGTTTTTTTTTAGTTATGAAAGTTTGATTTAATGGAAGGCTTAATTTTTTGATAATTTAAAAACTGGAAGTGAACTTTTGGTAATCTAAAACTTCGAAAACATATTTTGGCCGTTGAAAAATCCGACATAATTTTTAGCCATTCGAAAACTGGACATAATTTTTGGTTATTAAAATTTGTTCGCCGTTAAAAGCTGTCCATAAAAATTTGGCCATTTCGAAATAGGACAAACATAAATTTGTAGTAATTTAAAAACTAGACGTGTATTTTTTGGTAATTTAAAACTTGGAAAATATTTTTGTTTTGCCGTTTAAAAATTGGACATAATTTTTGGCCATTTGAAAATTTGACATAATTTGTCGGATATTTAATTTTAATTAAGATTTTGCTAATTTAGAAATTGAACGTAATTTTTCCATAATTCAAAAACGGTATCAATTTCGGGTAAAGTAAAACCTGGACATACAAATTTATTTTGCTATCTGGAAATTTGTTTGCTCTCAGAAATGGCTATAAAATATGGACGGTGGAAAGTGCATGAAGACTATAGTATATTATTGACAACTTGGGAGTAAAATGTAGGCGTATAAAAATATTTTTTAAAGTCGAAAATTCATAATCAGTTTCTAAAAGACATTAAATATTTCCGGGGGATCTTTTATATTTCCATAGCATCTTGTCCAATTTCTTTTTATGTATTACCAATTATTCTAGTGTCCAGTTTCTTTAATTTCCAACAAAGCAGTAAATTGAGATCGCGTGAACATCTTTTATACATAGTCTAAAACTTCTTATGACCAGATTTTAAATGGTCACAAATTTTTGCCCATTTTTCATACTAAGAGAAATGATTTCCATTTTTATGTTGCCAAAAAAGGTGTGTCCATTTTTTGTGTGGCCAAAAAGTTATGTCCATTTATTAAATTACCAAAATGGTTTGTAAGGCTTTAAAATTCAGTAAAGTTTTTAAATAACGAAAAATTTATGCCCAGTTTTTATAAAACGAAAATGTTATGGCCTGCTTTCAAATTACCATAAATTTATGTCTTGTTTTTAATAGACTTAATATTTATATATGGTATTCAAATGGCCATAAATTTATCCATAGTTTTTATATTACCAAAGTTATGTCCATTTTTTATATTAGCAAAAATCTCATTTAGAAAGACCAAAAATGTATGTCAACAATGACCAAAATGACCTAAAATGCATATCGAATTTTCAAAAGGCTATAAATTTATGCCTTGATTTTATATTTATGTCCAGTTTTCAAATAACTAAAAAACATGGCCAATCCTTGAATGGCCAGCAATTTATACCAATTTTTTAAATAACCAAAAATATACTTCCAATTTATATGTAGATATATACATGATAAATGTACTTACGTCTAGTTTTCAAATGACAAATGCTAGTAAGTTTTTAAATACATGAACTAACAAATTCTGTCCATTTTTTTAAATTACCATGAAAGTATGTCCAGTCTTTAAATGAACACAGATTTACTCGCGTCTTTTTTCGAAAATCAAGAGTGTTCAGTTTTTAATTTCAAGTGTTCATTTGACAGATAATTTGTTTCTATATAAAAGTGTACATATTTTATTGTACAACAAGATAGGTGTTTGCTTCACCGCGCCCATAAATCTTTCAACTTTGCAAGATACACCATGACGTTTATAACAGAAAAACATAACAAAAAAAGTAAAAAAAAAAACATAGCGATGAAAACTCAGAAAACACTAAAAATCGAACGCACAAATGCACTCAATCAGCGAATCTGAAGTGACTCAGTGCGGCACAGTGGGTTAGTCGCTTTGGTTGATTGCACTACCACTACCACTGCAGCGACCAACGCCAACTTTTTTCAAGCTACACAACAATAATATTAGGTACTTATTGAAAAAAGAATTACAGCAAACAACTGGAAAACAAACACGAAGAAATCAAAAAAATAAAATCTACATACAATGCCATTTCCAAGTGCATTGATTATTTGTGGAGTCGAAAAAAAAAAATTAATTTGAAAACCATACCGGCAAAGGGCCAGCGATTGTGGCACATTTTTCAATATTTTGTGTACTTTTAACGAATGCCTTTGTATTTTTTGTTGCTGCAACTTTAAACTCTCAAACAGCATCTGAATTTGAATTCAAAGTAACATTCGAAAAACAATGCATATTAGTTTCTATACAACTATGCAATTTAAAGGAACCGATTTGTCTTATCGCAACAGAAAGTGAAAACAGCTGTTTTTTTGTGCCTTCTATAGTATGTTGTTTACCTGTTACTATTTTGTACTTTTCTTTTCGTGTTTTGTAGGAAGACTTTAAATAACAGCTGGTCAACAAAGCAATTAATACAATTGTAATTAAGGAAAAGGCAAGGCTGATATGTGTTTTGAGGTTTGTGTTGCAAAATATTATTAATTTCAAGCGAAGTTTACCTTATTCAAGCGTAATCCAGATGTCTTCCCACTTCGGGTCGTAGGCGTTGAAAACATATACATATATGTATATACATAGGTTGTTTCAAGAGTGATGCAGTTCCTTGGCAGCAAATACATATTTCTGATATGTTAATTTTTGTAAACTTTTTGAAGTGAAACTAGAAGTGGAAATTGCACACGGAAATGTTGCAACGGAAATGGTTGGGACGAAAGCAACAGCTTCTTGAATGTATGTTATTAATTTAACAAAAACTTGCTAATAAAAGTTTAAAGAATAACATTTACAAAAAGACCAATACAGCAATGAAAGTAAAGGTGAGTACGTACATAGATAAAGGAAAGGATAAAGGCAAAGGTAAAAATAAAAACTAAAACAAAAATGCGTAAAGATAAAGGCAAAAATGAAGACCAAAGTAAATTTAAACACTTTACTTATATATGGGCACAGGTGAAGGGGAATATGTAGATGAAAAAAATGATAAACATAAAAGTAAAAACATAGATAAATATAAAGAAAAAGAAGAGGATGAGGATACCGATAAAAGTAAAGATGAAGATAGAGGCAGAACGATTAAAGTAAAGGTAATTATGGAGATAAGGATATAGATAGAGGCACAGGGAATCAATCTGCGAACTATTTTGGGATTTTAGAGATTTTTGGGATTCTCGGGACTTGTCGATATAATAATCGATATTTTTCTTAGTTTTTTTTTATCGTGTTTGTTATCGATTATTAATTGATTTTGTTATCGATATTTTTATCGATTTTGCTACCAATGTTAACGATTTTGCTATGGAAATTTTTATCGAATTTGTCATCGATATTTTATCGATTTTGTTATCGGTTATTTAACGATTATTTAGCGTTGATCATTTTTAACAAGATTTCCGTCTTTACAAACATGTCTAAACGCATTACCTCAATCAGACTAAGTTAGCGCTGGTCTTCAATTGACTCTGACTTTGTCATTCATAGATAAATTATTTTGTTGGACAAGAGTCCCTGCAAAGAGATCAAATCTCTTCCATAGATCGAGGAATTAAACTCTTCAGTATTTTCTCAATAATTAATATTTTCCTGGGACTCCAATTTGGCTGAAAACAGTACATGAAAATAAAGTGATTCCTCCCGCGAGATTTCACGTCTCCAAATCGTGACTGGTAATGCCCTACATTTAGTTCTGTTAATATTCCAAAGTTGGCAAAGAAAAAATTACCCAAAATTTAATACGAATGAAATCCATAAAAGTAATGATTACCCATAATCATAATGGAGTCGATGGCATAATTGTATATCATTATCATTTGGACATAATAACCATCATTTCGAGAAATGTCGATGGTTAATGAATAGCGTGCAATCACTAATTGAGGTTGCCTCAGCTGGTGAGCAGATTACTGCTGCCTTCCACAAGTACGGAGTACTTGATGATATGCGCGATACGTGGTATAGCAGCCAATTGATTGGTAATTGAAAACGCGCGCATCATAACGGCGGTGCAATGTACCAATTGTGGCAGCGATGGAGATGGCCGTGGTAAAGTGGTAGAAGGGGATAGTACTACGTATGTACGTGAAGCCCTAAAAGCAGCGTGAGAGGCGTGCATAAGAGGCACTCCAATGACGCGCTTGCTGCTATGACCAACTTACATACACTGAGTGCACTTCAAGTAGTCTTCAGTTGTGTGCATGTGTGTGTGTACAGTATTGGCCAAAACTAAAGCAACGGCTAATATAGTTTTTTTTCCATTCACATTGCACTTAAATTATTAAGGTTTTTTTTCATAAACAAGATAAAAATATTAACTCTTGTATTTAGCTCAATATTTTGGACTGCAAAATCCCATCTTTTGAGCTTGGAAAAAGACGAAACTATTGACTATGGCTAAAAAACGACCACTTCAATCGATCATTAAACGAAGCATACTGTATATCCTGTGAGAGGCCTTAATAAGTTATGCGCCCAATTTTACAATCTTCTTAGTATTACAATTAGTTGAGCCCGTGGGATGGTGCTGGCTGGTCCAAGTATCATTTTTTTTTTTTTTTTACGCCCAACCTTTACAAAGTCTAAAGATATGCTTAGGATCATCGTACTGATGGAACCCCTATTTTGAATGGCATCCTCTACCCAAATACGGCAATATCACATTTTACAAAATGTTAATGTGGACAAATCAGACTTCAAAAGTGGCGATTTTGACACAACCGACAAGGAGCGCGAAAGAGCTAAATTTTGGATGAAGACCCCTACCAAACCCAAGGCGAACTTGAGGCAATATTAGACGTGATTCAAGAAGACATTTCATTGGTATTGTGCAAAAATCGGAAACGGGGTGCCTCACGAACACAAACCAAGATATATCGAACGAGGTGTCACTGTTTCCCAATTGAACCTCCAACGAAGTCGTTTTTGCATTGTATTGTCACCGGCGATGAAAAATGGGTTGATTACAACAATCCAAAGCGTCAGAAGCTGTAGGTCAAGCATGGCGAACTCGGGCCATTGGCGACAAAGCCAGCTAGTGTAAAGTGAATTGAAGCGAGCGTTTGCGGAAAAACGGTTGGAATGGGAAACCAGACATGCGATCTTCCACTATGACAATGTTCGACCGCATGTCGCACAAACGGTCAACACTTATTTCGATGGTACCGGATGGGAAGTCCTAACCCCAAACCCTTATAGCCTCAGACCGTGAACGATCAGACTACCATTTTTACCGGTCAATGCAGAAAGCCCTTACGGAAGTACGCTTCACTTCAGTTGCAGATATCAAAAATTTGCTTAGTACTTTTTTGGCATCCAAAAACGAATAGTTTTATTTCTGCGGAATCCATGCATTGCCAGAAAAGTGGGAAATAGTCATAGCTAGCGATGGGTCTAGAGCCTCTGGCGGATCCACTTTGTACTGTAAATTTTACGTAAAACCATTGGGATGCACCGTAACCCAAATAAAACTGTTTCAGATCTATGACCATCTTTTTATAGATCGGATGTGCTTTAATTTCGCTCTTCACTGTATGCTTTACGGCAGTAAGTATACGCTGACATGCGAACATGACATTCGAAGTTGTAATGAGCAACACGGGCATGTTGCCAACTTCAACTCCAACGCCATAACTGCGCTGCTGCGCTCCGCCGCGTGCGAACATTACGCTGATCAATGAAAAATGCCGACACAATGTTGTTGATGGTCAAAAATATGTATGCACACACATTTTTATGTACATATGTATCTCCACATATGCGCGAGCCTATAAAAATTATTGTAATCCACACATTGTTGGAGGTGAAATCAAAGAAAAAAGTGCGCGAGAAGACGGCACGTCATAATTTACAATGAGCACACACGTCGTCGATGCGCGCCGCATTGCATATGTAGCACTTACGGCCTTTCGACGGTGTGACGAGCATTATGGCTTAAAGGTTGCGGCAAGGCAACTTTGCCGTTGGCCAGTAAATACAAAAATAGTAACTACAAGTGGTAAGTAGTTGCAATCGCGTATGCTGTTTGTCGTTTTTTGTTTTTTGGTTTTTTTTTTTATTTGGAAGCATTGTGACCTCTGTGTCGTCTGGCCTGCCTGCTTGCCATGTGCGGCCTGGTGATGTGTCTTACCACTTTATTACCATAAATGGACATTAAATGAATGTTAAATGGTGTAATATGTGACCGCCTCCAACAACGCTGAGTGGCAAGCATGAAGAAAACACAACAACAACAATCGCTGCAATACAAAAGCTAACTTAGTACAATGCTCAGCTACATGTTGCAGCAGCATTGTTGCTGTGCTGACTTAGCGACGACATTAAGTAGCGTCTGAAGTGGGGCGCGCAACCAAGCGGATGAGTCGTGCGCGTATGTGCGGTGTGTGTGTGTGTGTGTATGTTGGCGTTCTTTAAATTGGATAAACACGTTTATCTTTTTCTGTTCATTCTTTGTGCATCCATTTAATTTAAAGTTGTTATTTTGTCGCTAGCATTCTCCCTTTTTTGACTTGTAAGTGCTGACTGGTCGCTGGTCGTGCGGCGGGAATCGGTGTTTTTTTTTGCGCGCACAAGTGCGGGCGAAGAAATAATAAGTAGTAAATTATGATGATTATGTTGCTGGCTGTTATTTATGAGACTAAACGGCGTACATTTGGAGGAGAAAAAGGCCACAGGGTCGATGTTGTTGGGCAAGATGAGAAAGCGAGTTGCGCGGGAAGACTTGTTGCACCACAAAAAAAAAAACGATTTTTACGCGCGCTTTAAATTTTAACGTCGTCATGTAATATATTTATGAGGCACCCACTGCATTTGCAACATCACCTTTTCCAGCTGCCGCGGCAAGCGCCCGCGAAAAAGTATGAGAATCAAATATTTGTGCAAAAATTGTTTGCGAATGTGTGAACCGCTTGGCTAATTCGCTCAAAGTCCAACAAAACTTAAATTCAAATTCAGCGTTCCAGCTGGCATGCAGTTGCAGGTAGCTCACCAGGCTTTTAAAAATCCAAAATCTCAGAAACTCCATCAGCCACTTAATTTAATGCCTTTTGGCCACGCATGCCGTTTCCTTCACCGCCAGCACACATGCAGCTAGCTGCTCGTATGCAGTGCCTTAGCAGATGTCCACCCACGTCGTTCACATCATATGTGCGCGCGCGCGCTCGCGCTCAGGACCGCACCTACCCAGCCGCCAACGCGTCGATGAAAGCGCGTTTACAACAAAGCACAGCGTTTTTGAGTAGAAAAAAGCTATCAAATGTCTCGAATTGCAAGCAAAACAGCAAAATGTTGCAAAATTCAAATGAGAATGTAAATGTGTTTCTGCGCACCCACCCAACCGCACAAATTGTTCCCCTTCGGACTGCGTAAACAAAATGCAAAATGCAGCAGCGCAAAGTAAACACCAGATCTTCCTGCATTTCCATTTGAAGAGCGCGTCGCGTCGCATCGCTTGTTTATCCCCGATCCGCAAGTTTGTTCGTTTCTCAGTCGCTGATTTTGGTTTCATAGCAATTTTTTGTTTGCTGTTTTACACCCAGCATTCACTCCTTTCTGCCGCAACGTTCGTTGAACCAGCAAATTGGCTGGCCACAGCAACGTTGTTGAATGCTAAAGTTTGAGAAGAATGCAGCGAAATGCATAAAAAGTATTTGAAATGAGGGATAAGCGGAACGGAAACGATAAAGAGTTCATCCTTTTCGTTGTTGCACAGATTTGATTGGCAAAAAATGTCTCCCCTTGGTGAGCTGTCGCAGCTCGTACTTTGTTGGCGGTTTGAGCATTCGATGTTGAAGGCGTGTAAAGTGATTTCATGGATCAAATAAGATTAGAACTAAAGACAAGGGCATTGAGCGCTGGGAATTTGGACTGTCCAAAAAAACGCAAAAATAAAAAAAGAGTGCACCCTGGGACACTAAAATCTCCGTTTTCTCAACTGTACACATCTACCCTGTTCTAAGTCTGTCTACCGATGCAGTAAAGGGTTTTTTTGTATAAAGGCCGGTCGCAGTTGAAGTGTAATAAAGCAAGCTGAGTAAGAAGGCCATTCATTCCATTATGTTCAAATATCCGGCACGGCTTCTCATTCACCCTGCGCTAGATCCAGCTGAATTTGAGCAATGGACTGTGTTACGTTGACTCTAAGGGTATCGGTCGATTGCGGCATGGACCTGGGATTTCAGAAGCCCTAACAAGTAAAAGTCTAGCAAGGTCCAGAAATATAGCAGAGCTATATCGCGCGGTCAAGAGATGGTCACACTTTCCAATCGTTCATGCAGAATGTCAATCGTTGCGCTCGCTGTGAGGTAAAAAGCGTCATCTCCTGCTGGAACCATAATGCCATCCACATCCAAATCGTTCAATTTGGGCCAAAAGAAATCGTTGTATCATCGTTATGCAACGCTCGCCATCGGTATTGATGGCCTAACCAACGTCTTTCTCGAATAATTCGCACCAAATAGTACCTAACTTTTTGTGAATGCGTTGATACCTGGCGGGCCTAATCTAGGTTGGCGTCGTCGCCTCCGTTCGTATGGAATTTCGACCACCAAATGTTGGAGAGTTGATTTTGAAGGGCCACTCCGTGTGGTGATAAATGGGCGTACTTGTGCAGCTTTCAGAATTTGGTTGAAGTACGCCCTATTTCAGAATTCGTTTCGAAAGTGCCCTATCTCAGCACATTTTCGAAATATTTTCATTTGAGATAGGGCGCGTTTTTGAACCGAATTCTGAAATAGGGCGTTCTTCAATCAAATTCTTAAGTTGGGCGTTCTTGAAAAGTTTTCTGAGATAGGGCATTTTCGAACTAGCTGCCGAGATACTTATGTAGGTCGATCTCCCACTCAGGTGTCCGATATATGCTTTGAAGTCCATTATATGATGTGGGTATCACTTGGTCAGATTATATACATACATATCTTTATTGTTGGAAAATCGACATATCGTTGTTATTGTTATCAACATTACCATTGTTATCGATATTATTGGTATTGATATTATCGATATTGTTACTGTTATCGATCTAGTGATTGTTATCCATAAAATTATTGTTATCGATGTATGTAATTTTTGTTATCGATATTATATTTATTATCGATATAATAATGTGTATCGATATAATTATTGTTATCGATATCTTTAGCTATAGCATTTTATCAAAAAAAAAACCGTTTCGGGCGACAAACTTTTCGGCAACATAAAGATACAAAAATACAGCGATGTATGTAGCTGGTTTTAGCGGGTGCCTAAAAAAATGTTTATATCCAAAATTTTTCTGATCATTTTTTCTTATTCATTTCAACTAATTAGAAACGAAATTCAGAATGATATTGTTTGCAAATTATGTTTATTTTTTTATTTTTAAAAATTTTCATTCAAAATATAGTTTAATCTGTAACAGAAGCAAAAATTGCAAACAAAATTTATCAAACTTCAAAAAAATTGTCATCAAAATTTCAAATTTTTATTCAGAATATTTAGAAAATTTTCAGGTACGCAGTTCTGTTTTGATCATGTGTTATATGGAAGAAAATGCGCAACACCGCCCACAAATAAAAAATCTAAAAAATGAGACTTAATATTCTGATTAAAAATTTGTAAATTTTGACGAAAATTGTTTGAAGTTTGATAATTTTTTTTTTGCAATTTTTGCTCCCTTATGCCGTTCTCCCTTATGAAATTTTTAGCAAAGGCTTCTAAGGTTTTGAGGTTTTAAACAATTTAGTTTAGTTACTAAAACTCAAAAATTTCCAAATTAAAATTATAATTTTTTACCAGAGGCCCGAGAATACATGTCCTCCTAATATCTCTTCCCTCCTCAATATCATAAATACTTAGCCTCTTTTGGTTACAATAGTAAATATTTATGTATAAATACTTACCAATTTACAACCTTCACCATCCCACCACTAATCGCTGTCAAACTCATATAAAGATTTGCATGTAAACACCCATGATTGCATATTCAGCATAGGTTGTCTTAGTCACCAAGCCTGTTGTACGAAATCACATTTTAATAGCTCGCAATAAAAACATAAAACGGAAGTTAAAATCACATATTTAATCGGTCGTACATTTAACCACTTACATACATACATACATATGTAGGTACGTTCGCCTGCCGTGGAGCACCAAAAGAGGTAGTCAAACAGCTGAAAAGGCCAAAAGGTGTATGTAGCAGGCAGACATGCCTGCCAGCAAGAAAGCAAGCAAACCTCCAGCTAGCATCTTTAGCCTGCGTATTTTAGTGTTGTCACTTAGCATAAAGTGACGCCAGCTGACAGTGAAACTATGTACGACGGCGCCGTGCAGTCAAGAACTCAATTTAGTGCGAGGCATTAATGGGCAAGAGCGCACACACTTGTTTCTTTTGTTGCTACTCTACATTCAATTGACTATTATTCGGCTTGCAGATAATGTGCAGCTCGCATATGGTATAAATATTTTGTAAAAATCTGCTTATTCCTGTTCTTTTTTCCACGTCGTAATGCATGAAACAGATGCGTTACACTTTCTATAAAAAAAAAAGAGCTGTGCTCAGCTAAATGTGTACTTGATACTCCTTTGTGTATACATATGAGTTGGCTAGCTGGCTGGCTGGCTGGCTGGCAGCAGGCGAGCGTGTCATTGTGCAGTAAAATGCAAACTTCATGCGACTCCAAATGATAATGGCACACTACCAGCACCACCACCACCGCCGCCATCACCACTACCTCTATCAGTGCACAGTGGCATGCTTCGCTGAAATCACTACTGACCGCTATACCGGCTGCAAATATTCCCCTTAGCGACAGGCATTGTGGCTAGATTATCGTGGTTTAATGTTAATTTATTTATTACTATTTCATATTTCTTAGTTTTTTTCTGTGTTCATTTTCAATTTCAGTAAACAACAAACTCGGACGATTTTTTTCTATTATCAGCTGATTTGTTAATAAGCTGCGCTAATAGTGCAGAAGTCGAGCGTATAATAAATGTACATACATAAATATAGAAATTGTTGGAAAAATGTAACAATAGAGCTGCAAATACTTTTATTGTAAAAAGTAGCAGCTAAGCACTGCGGCTAGAATTTCAGATTTTGCGTGGGTTCTCGGAGAAGCAATAAAAATGAAGCAGAGGGGCAGAAGTGAAAGAACGTACAACAAAAGCAATCCACATAACAAATAAATATTTAGTTCATTTAGGCGAAGTCGTAGGTCCATCTATTCAACAGATAGGTATATATATAAAACAGGGGTTTCAAAATTGGCAATCATTTTGAATTGTCAATCAGTGATGACTGAGTGGGGTTCAGCGATGATGTCGAGGAAGGCAAATTGGGGTATTGTTCTATCCATGTTTGTGTGAGAGCTTGTGATCAACAAGATCTTACCCAAGATTAAAGCTAGCCATCAACATCTCTGGAAATGTTGTAAACTCAATGAATGAAATACTCGAGACGAAATTTGAAGATATTTCTGTTCACGGGGTAGAAAGCTTTGCTTCTTTATGCAAATTTCGAAAGAGGGAGAAACGTTATTACAGAGGAAGACGGGTTGTCGCCGCATAGTAGAGCAATAACTACTGCCTACAAGGTCGAAAAAAATCCAAACAAAAACAATCAAGAATGTGACCGCTAAAGGATGAGCTAAACTGCTGACGAATTTTTTTCAGAAATTTAATATAAGTAGTCGATTGTATTTTTATGAGAAGTTGTTTTTCATGGCAGAAATACACTCGGAGGTTTGCCATTGCCTGCCGAGGGGCGACCACTGTTAAGAAAAAACCCTTTTTAACCGACTTCCAAAAAAGGAGGAGGTTATCAGTTCGTCGGAATATATATATTTTTTTAATGCATGTTACCGCATAACTTTGGACCACGTCAACCGATTTCGATAATTCTTTCTGCATCGGAAAGGTAGTGTCTCAGAGGTGGTCCCATACTAATCCGATCATTGGATCATGAAATATATATATATATTTTTTTTTAGTCGGTTTTTTGCTAAAAATTACTTATTTTTATATTTTTTTGCGATGTTGCTTTGATAAATGTATCACTAAGTAAAATTCACGTGGCTTTTAAATTTTTTTAATTTAATTTTTAGGGAATATGTTTGGAAAAGTGTTCAACAATATCTATAGTTTTAAATGCAAGTGTGCATTAGTGTAAATAGTAGGGTGGTCCTTAAAATATTAAAATATCTAAATTTTGTTTGGGATTAAATAAAGACATCTACGAAAATTTCAAAGTTTTAAAAAAATTTTTAGGCGCCCCTCCAGGGTTTGAAAAAATTCAAATTTTTTTTAAATCAAAAAGAATCTATGTACAAAACTTTGACTTGAAATTTTATCAATTTTACATATTGAAACTTATTCATATCAACAGATAAACTCGCTGAGTTATGGCTGGTCAAAGTAAAAATTTTTTTTTCGAATTTTTGCGTTTACGAAGAAAAATTGAATGTTTTCGACGCCTAAATTTTGTTGTAAAATTTGGAAATTTTCGTGGAAGTATTTATTTTATACGTAGAACATAATGCTAATATTTTGAAGAACATTTTAATACATAGTCGTATTTTATAATGTTTAAATTCTTATTCAAAAATAGAATTTCTTCAAATTTTTTCATATGCGTCTTTTACCACAAAGTCTAAAATCAAACAACGTTTTTAAGTAATATTTTCTCAATTTTTAAGAGCTGCTGGTGTCGGAAAGGAATTTTTCCCCTTCTGCACAAAAAATTTTAAAGGCGTTCCCGAACTGACCACTTTGCGAATGTATTGTGGGTCCCGCCGGTCTCGATCTCTGGTCAGTTCACTTCAGTCGATTATCCGTTATTGCTTAGCTATCAATGATATTTCAGCGCGCACAAGGAAGAACTTGTTATTGTCAAATTGCGGATAGGAAAATATGTTATATTTGTTCAAAAAATTTTTGAAATTTTTTTTTGTAAAATTAAGTAAGTAAATAGTATCTGCTTTATCCTTGTAAAGTCCATCCATGCCAGTTACAGTTGTTTAGTTTTTAGAATAGCTTTCCCACGCATTGGGTGCTGCCGATTATCCACACGGTTTTACTTCATAAATTAAGTGAATTGACAATGAGGAAACTGCTACCGCGTTGCCGCTATCGCCACACCTTTCACGCCATTCAACAACAAAAAGCATTGCAAAACGATGGGTGCCAACAACGACGACAGTGATCGTCAAATCGCACAATTTGTCCGTAGCAATAACTGGGTACATTTGTCATTCTTGGCAGTGTGAAATGGCAGCGCGCAACAGCAACGGAAAGAGCAACAACAATGCGCATTTGTAAGCACCCCTAGAGCTTGTATTATATACATACGATGGGATTGTCCGAAGGTTAAAGACCAACAGAAAAATTAATTTTCCTCGATTTTTTTTTAGTCCTATTGTTTTTTTTTTTGCCGATAGTTTAGTTTAACCCCAAGAATGTATTTCTTTCGCTGCCACAAAGCTAAGTTACAAAAAGCAGTTGATTCTTTTTCTATCTACAGTAATTTAGCCACAATTTTCTATTTTTCAAATTTTCTGTGAGGCAGTCAAGAGTTGCCTAACATTGCCAGTGTAAGCACTAAACGCGCGGTTTGTGGCACGCCTGCGCAAAAAACCAAGTTAGAACAACGCTGTAGATGGGGCACACACCTTGTTTGTCTGTTTCTCTGTCTGTCTGTCTGTGGATCTGTCTGACTAAAGATTCCGCCAAGACACTTAGCGGCGGCTAAGTGCAACGATCAGCCAAGAGATTAAGTGAATACACGTGCGCTAAGAAAGTAGCAGATCAGTTCTTTTTTCACTATCACCACTATTCCCATTAGAAAATGTTTTGCAGTTAGCAAAAAACTAACAAAAAAAGGAAAAAAATTATTTACAGCCAAACGCTAGACACGAGCTGACTTGGCGGCAAACAAATGGCAAGTGTTAAACTCACAGCCGGGACAGAGCAGACAGAGCAGAGGATCGCTTAGCCGTGCCTAGGCTTGTTTCGTAGGTAGCTGAGAGTTTAAACGCTTTCAACCAGTGAATTGACATACCACTTAAGATAATATCTACGCCAAACGAATAGCGGCTACTAAAGCTTCTGTATCCGTTCGCGCCGTGTTTGTGATTCTACTTGGTCTCCTTTTTTTTCTTGTTTTGTTTTCGATATGAAAATAGAAAAAATAGCGTCGTCTGATTTGATCGTCGCTTTGGTTCATTTAAGGAGTTTGTTGTCGCTTTCGTTACATTGCTTTTGTAGTTACCGTTGTTGTTGTTGCTGTTGTTAATGTCAACCATTGTCACAACGATTGCGCTTGACATGGAGTTAAATAACAAATTGCCGTTCGACACAGTCGCCGCCGATCATTTTCAACTCGTCGTCGTCGTCGTCGTGGACGGCGACACCAGTCTGTGTGCTGGCCGTCTGGAGCGGAGTAGCTTTAAGCGAGTAAATGCCCGTCTGAACTTATCGTAGTCACCATGTATCGTAGTAATTTATATAGAAAACATTGTCCACAATGTTCGATAGTGTGCTTTGCAATCGGCCGCCGGCTCTGAGCAATGATCTCATTCACTTGGAAAAGTACACGATTAACAAATCGAACAGTTTAATCGATCAAATTTTGTTTACGCGCGCGCACTCGCACTCCGCTTGTTGACAACAACTCAATGAAAAATCAACTCTGTTCTGGTCATGCAGATTAGTTTGCTAGCTTATGTACATAGACATTTATTCGTTGTTTTTTTTGGCAAACAGCGGATTAGCTTAATTGATTGGTTAAAGTCGCTTACGAAACACAAATTTTAGTCTTTAGTCTGATTCGAACAACTTCAATATTAAAGTCAAAGTTTGGTTTTGCTTGAAAATGCAAATAACTCCGCAAACATAAATTTAGGTTAGGATAGGTTCGCTTAGTAGCGCTTTCCGTCCGACCATACTAGTTGCACAGTTGTAACTAACGTCGTCGTTAAGTGTTAGTAGGAGGTACCTTCCTCTAAATGGAATATCATAATATATTTACCGTAAATCCGTCCTCCCAGTTCCGCCCTCAAGAGTTCCGAAAGTCATAGTTCTACCTACTTTAGGGCCAGTTTTATCAAGTAGTTTTTAAAATTTGTTTTAATTCAGAACAAAATTTAGTTTTAAGGGCGGATAAATTTTAAAAACTAAGTACTTGAGAAAAGGGCCTAAGTGTTTGAAACAATTTTATCGAAAGCGGAAGTGTTGAATTGATTCTTCGTCACCTTCATTCCGGGTATTTTTCGTAGAGAAAACTTTTTAGTTTATTGCTTCGTTGGATAACACAGCGCTTTATGCTGACACTAGTAAGTACCACTACTGCCACAGAGAAAGGTCATCCTCATCTTCTGAGGTATCAAAGGATGACCTGTTGGTGGCTGTCTATATCGGCCATTTCCGAGGTTAAATTGTTGGGCTCGGGACTGCAGCATTTTTTACCGGTTTCGCGAATATGTAGCTAATACTTCTGAGTGGATTGTTTATTTTAACTTCTGATCAGAAATTTGGTTATTTTATTTTTCGGAGTTGTACAGAATTTTTTTCGGAACGTTTAAAAAACTTTTCGGATCCTTTCGGATTTTCTGCGAAACTTTTCTGAATATTTTCGGACCCTTTCGGATTTTTTTCGAAAGCTTTCGGAGTCTTTTCGGGTACATTCGGAATTTTTTTCGGGCCCTTTCGGTTTTTTGGGAACCTTTCGGATTTTGCGGAACCTTTCGGAATTAGTTTTGAACCTTTCTGAGTTACATATTTCGAGACTTAAGATTTTTCCCGGAACTTTCGAAACTTTTTCGGAATATCTCTGAGTTTTTGCAAACATTTAGGAATTATTTCCGAAGCTTCCGGGAACTCTAGTAACTTTTTCGGAACCATTCGGTATTTTTTCGAAACCTTTGGGAATTTTCCGGAACCTTCAGCAATTTTTTCAGACCATCTCGGGAATTTGTTCTGGATCCTTTCGGGTTTTTTCCGTAACTTTGGAAAGTTTTCGGAACCATTTGTATTTTTTCGGAATTGTTTTGGAACCTTTCGAAAGTTTTTTCGGAATATTTCAGAATTTTTCGAAATAATTTGGAGCTTTACAAAATTTTTTCGGAACCGTTCAAAGTTTTTGGTGAAACATTTCAGAGTTTTGGAAACCTTTCGAATTCCTACGGAATTTTTCTTACCCTTTTTGAATTTTTTCTAGACTTGAGATTTTTTTCCAGATTTTTTGAGGCTTAAAAGGTTTTCGGGACTCTAGAGGTTTTTTTTGGGGGTTTTCTAGGCTTTGGCTAGATCTTTCGGTATTTTTATCTGTATACTTTATCAACGTCTTATAAAAAAAAATCAAAAAAATCAAAAAAATAATCGGCATTTGTCCTCACAATAATTAAAGTCATAGATAAGAGTAACTTAAATATTTACTCCGTACGGATTCAGCGCACTGAATACTTCTTGAATGTAAGATCAACCACCTCAATGCACTCAACCCACATTCAACAAAAAAACGGGCACATTTTAAGTAGCGGTGGAAATTTTGAAAGTTGAAAGAAAAATGGAAGAAACTACTTTTGTGAAAAATTACCATACTCTTAACACATTTGCATAGCTAAGTCAGTAAATATGTAGATACCTACATACAATGTAAATAGTACATTGCACAAATGTGCGAATATTGCAATTGCTTGCTTTTATTATTTACATTGTCTGCCTAGAATTGTTTGTCGGTCGTCTATACCCCTGGGCATTGATATAAACAAAAAAAAAACTGTAGCGCAGAAAATTCAGCGACCATCTCGAAAAAGCAAAAAAAAAAAACGACGCAAATTCCACAACAAAAGGAAGGAAAGTCTTTGCTTTTATGTTGCGATGAGAGTTTATTTTCTTTTCATTTTTCTGTTGTTGCTGGTATGATGGGCAGCAAAGGGGGGAAAATATATTGCACGCAGCTTCATTCAACATAAAATGCAAATATAATCAAAAAATCTTGCGTTAAAGAATATGACAGAGAGAATTGCTTTCGCTTAGCTACTTTTGCTGTTGCTGCTGCTGCTGCTGTGGCGCTGCAATGCATGGGCGGAGGCATTGAGCATGAAAAACCAACAGGAACAACAAACATGTTTGGATATGTAAATAGCTACGAGTATATGCATTTCTGCACATCCACTTAGGCATTTACAATTTAAATCTTACTTTTTTGAACTCGAAACTATTAGTGTGAGGGTGGTGCGTTTACTTCATGGATTCTGTATTTATCGGTGGATCGAATCGATTTTGGCTGCAGGTTTGAGCTCTCACCGAAGCTATTGACAGAAAATGAATAAATAGCTGAATGAGGCACCAAAAGACTGCTGGTGGACTAATCCTATGTAGTATTGGATCTCTGAACACTTGGAACTATAAAAAATTGTGAAACTTGTTGACGAGGCATCTTTCATGGTCACAGATGGAGCTTTTTTGAATATGGGTTGAGAAACAAATATCTGGGTTGAGAAAGAAATATCTGAGCTCTCATTATACCTCAGAAAGCATGTGCTTAGTCGTATCAAGATACCCCCACAGTTCAACGGTGAGTTTCAGAGGAGCTACCTATCGCTGAAGATCAGCCTGGAAGACACTAAAAAAACTTTGTAATCTTATTTTGATTCATTTTACCACTTTTTTATTATTTCGGATTCTTGTTTGTCCAGACATAGAATACTCTCATATTTTATTTGCCTTGTCCACATGTTGTACCAATCCTCCCGAAACAGTTTTTATGTCCCAAAGGGTAAACCACTGCATAACCTCTTGAAGGATTCTGTAGTTAACTTAGAATCAAATTATTATTTTAATCGAATTTCATTAAAAGTGGTTTCTTCTTGACAAAAAAAAAAAACAATCGAATATAAAAAATCAGTCTAGTGAACGTTTTTCTCTTTACCCGTCCTACAACATTACATTTTTTATGAATAATGTATACCTCACAACACCATCCTTGTGTACTCACAATCATCCATCTACCATAGAGCACTGAAGGAATTAACGCAGCCACGGTGGCAGCAGCAGCAGCCAACAGCTTGGAGCCGGAGGTCTTAGCGAGAGTGTGCGAATCTTTGCATTGTTTCGACTACATGATGCATTTAGACAAGGCAAATAAAGAAAAGTAATCATGAATTAACAATAGCAGAAGCAGCAACAACGTCGACCAAGTAAAGTAAAACGTTAATAAAAGAAAAGCTGCAACAATTGTAACAAAGTACGCTTTGTTGGCAATGACACACATTTCGTTTTGCAACCAAGTAACGCGACACTTTTGAAGACAGTGATCTCTTTTCTCTCGTTACTCATGAAATGTTGTAGCGCGGCAGGGGGAGAGGAATGACTTACATGCAATTAGAGTTAAAAGTTGGAGCTGCAAGGAAAAGGTGTTAAAAAGTATGACCGGGCAAAGACCTATGGATACATAATCGAAGCGAAGTTAGTGCTTGGGAATTGTAATATAGTGTGGAGCAAGGGTGATGCAGATATTTGACAGCAATTATTTGTGTTATGTTAATATGTTTTTTTCTTTTTTCAGACAAATGGTACTACAGGCTTTGGCATGCTTAGTAATGAAGCGATACTCAGTTGAACAATGCGTATATGTGATCCAGACGTTTCATGAAAATAACCGTTCTACAAGAAGTGCATTGCGCGCATTGCCTAAACAGTTACTATGCTACCATAGCGAGTCACTGTTTGGTGTGGTTTTTGGGCTGAAGGAGTCATCAGACCGTACTTCTTCGAAAATGATTCCTTTCCATGAACGTTATCATGACATGGTATCAAACTGTTTATGCCCTGAATGAAATGGCATGGGATTGGACAAAATATACTTTCCATAGGACATTGCCACTTGACACAGAGCCTTTGAAGCAATGGCTCTATTGCGAACGAAATTCCCAGGACGAATTATCTCACGAAACAAAAGGTCAAATGGCCGCCGAATTTTAGCGACTTGACACCATTGGACTTCTTTTTCTGGGGTTAAGAGAGCAGTATGGGCTATGCCAATAAGCTTGAGACTAAGTTTCTCGACATTATGTTGGATAAGTGAGCAATTATTGACCGGATTATTGCAGGCTGCGAGCTCACTTGAACTTCCTAGGAAGCAATAGCCCGCACAACTTCTTACCATAATACACTACGGCGGCAGATTTCCGGTACATCTTTTTCTAGAATGAAGACAAATACATAAGGGGAGCTGTGGCCTGGGTACCTTTAGTGCTTTCGATTTATAAATTTAAAAAAAAACCACATACTTAAGTACTTCATCAATAAATGCCAAATTCTGCAGGCATTTTGGAGGGTTGTGGAGATGAGTTTAACTGCATTTGCCAAAATATTGATTATTGAGCAGAGAGCATCAAATACATATGACTGTTCCAAAAAATATTTTTTCAGGGCGTTATAAGGCAAAGCCTAATTTACAAGTCTACAGTTGGGAATATGACCAAAAGCTACTTATCAGAGCCCCAGTGAGCTTGTACTCCCACACTTTAGCATCTTCGGATACACGCCATCTGAACAGGGTGAAGGCAAGGCAAAAATTTAACTGTTAAAAAAAAAAATATGTTACATACAGACGATTAGACACGGTTACGACAGAACCCTCAAGGCATCGCTCATTCGACTGCAGTGTCTCTGCCGCTCTAAATTGAAGGAAGTTACCACGAAACATCGCTATCGCTTTATCCGAGTGATTAGAAGAGCGCACTACAACTCCTAAGGTCCTGGGCTGGATCCCTGGTCCGACCAGCATTTTTGCCTTGAAAAAGCTTTTCATAAAACCATTTGCCGTTCGGGGGCTAGGTCCGTCCATTTTGTATTATAACATCAGGGTTGATCCCTTAAATTTGATAAGAGGCTCGGCGAAATACTTGGCAAAAAATCCCTCAGTGGCCGCAGATGCGCCTATGGTACGCCCATGGTTTCTGAATTATGATTATTGACAGATTTGTATACAGCATTCTTGAATCCTATTTTAGTAAACTTCGTTGATCTAAGAATAATTCAATTAGCGTAAACGTACGAACAGAAAAAATTGTCCCTCCCCACATTCTAAACGGAGGGGTTTGTATACTGTTTTCTCTTCGCCTCTATTTATTTACTAGGCAAGTTTTGGTTACTATCAAAGGTAATACATATATTTTGGAACTTTTACTTTCACAAAGCCACGTACGCACTTTAAGTCATAAGCAAAGTCAGCAAATAAATAACTTTCAAGTGCCATTTTAAGCACTACACTGTCCGTACTGGCCGCCAGTTAAAATTCCTTAAAGCTTCAATCGGTCAGTCAGTCGGACACCGGCTGTTGTTGTAAGTAACATAAAACACTTAATCTTAGTTAAATATGCAGCGGTTCATTGACACCTTGTGAGAGTAAATGTTCGTCAATATTTAACGAACTAAGTAAATACGCGCGCTTTTTCAACAAACTTGTGTTGGGAGGTTTTGCGAGTTGAAAAGTTACGAGCAAGCACTTAATTATATTTCTAGTTGAAATTGCTGAATAGGCAGCCATATTTTGACGCTAACAGGAAGTAAGCTTGCTCAAAAGGAAGAACAAGGAACACGGGCGGTGAGGGCTGAGTTTACAAAGCTGATTACAGGCGTTATGTCAGTGTACATATTTAAGTTTAACATAACTTTGAGGTCAAACTTTTTGAACAGAAAGGATAAAGAGCGTGTGGCTATTGACAACTTTGGCTGCCTTGTAGCCGCTTAAGTACTCCATCTACTTGCAGTACATACATAGTTATTGAATATTGAGTTATTGGCGAATGCGTGCGTGGGCGTAAACTAAACAATTGGGCGGAGCGGCAAACACTATCTATTTATCTGAAACTCTGGGTTGCACTTACGGACTACTTACTTTCGCACTCGTGACTTTTCAGTTTGCTTTGTTTTCATAAAGCGTGCGCAACTTTTTAACTCATTCGATGCAACTTCGCACTCACACTTTTTGCTCTCATTATCTTCCTTACAGCCCAAGCTTACTTTGTTTCATAGTTTTTTTTTGCGAGCTGACAGGAAAATTACGTGATGAATAGGCTATTGAGTGCGGTTAACCGGAATTGGCTCCTTAGAGTTTGTGCTATGTACTTCACTTTTCGCCTCTTCAACGCGCATCGTTCGAATGGGTACGTCAAGTAGCGCCGCAAAAGTGTCTGTGAATTGCATTGGCAACACACTGTCAACCTGCAAACTGTGTGCGAAACAATTGCAAATGATGCATCGGACATGTTGCGCATACGAAAGTGCAAAGCCGCCATGCGTCGCACAGCTGTGCTGTAGGAAGGTGGGAAGACGATCTATGTGTGTTGATAGCGCAGCAACCTTTGTAGGCACAGTGTGAATTGAGATGTTTTTCATGCCCGAGATAAGTTTTGGAAACTGAAAGACCTCTCCCGATTCTCATTTCGTTGTTGCTGTTTCCGGCAGGATAGGACCAAACCCAATTTACCAAGGGATGACGGAAAATCGTTCCACCATGCACCTCATGTGATAATTTTTTCACCTCATATTTTTTTGACTTTCATAAAAAGCAAAGTTAAGATTTAATAGCGAAAATTCCTGAGAAAAGCGCCAATCTCAAAATTTTACAAATTTGGGAAAAAAAAAACGAAAAGGTCCAAAGAAGGGAAGATTGAAGAAGGAGATTACTCGCTCTGATACAGGAGAAGTTGAATATATAAAAAAGGAACATGTAGCTGCTAATCACCTCTATGCAAATGCCCAGCTTTAACAAAGAATGAAAGGTTCGTTTTGGGAGAGTTTGAGAGAAGTTCTCTGAAAACGAAGTCTCAACCACCACCCTGAAATTTATCAACCGTTTTTAAGGTGTTCTTCGGATTCTTTATTGCATTTTAATTCATTCACCATTTCTACTTAGGATTATAATCTTCTTTGGCTTTCAATTAATGAACACTTATGACCAGATTTTAAGTGACCAAAAATGTATGTCCAGTTTTCAGATTGCCATATATTTAAATACATTTTTTTAATTGTCAAAAATTTATGTCCAGTTTTCAGATTGCCATACATTTATATTCAGTTTTTAAATTAACAAGAAATAATGCCCAGTTTTTGAATTACAAAACAAACAAAAAATATCCAATCATACAAATTTATGTCCAGATTTTAATTTACCAAAAATTTATCAGGGTTTAGAGTCTCTTATGTCTATTTTCTAGATTTTGAAAAACTTCTGACCGATTTTTAAATTATTAAAAATTTATGTCCAGTTTTCAGATTGCCATATATATATATATCCACTTTTTAAATTTTCAAAATTTCATGCCCAGTTTTTAAATAACAAAAAAAACTAAGCATAAAAATTTATTTTCAGATTTTTATTTACCCAAAAATTGATGTCCGGTTTTAGAGCTTCTTATGTCTGTTTTCTAGATTATAAAAGTACCAAAAAGTTATGATCGCTTTTTAAATTACCAAATAAATGCCTATTTTTCCGATGACCATAATTTAGATCCAGTATTTGAATGACCAACAATTTATGGCTGTTTTAAGATTGTCCAAAATTATGTCTAGTTTTTAAGTTACCCAAAACTGACGCCCAGATTTTAAGTTGCAGGTTTTAACAAACCAAAAATGATTGTATTTTTTAGATTTTCAAAAAATTATGACCAGATTTTAAATGGTAAAAAATTTCTGTCCAGTTTTCAGATGACTTAAAATCCAGTTTTTGAGTAACCAAAAATGTATGGTCAGTTTTAAATTGCTAAAAACTTATGTACATTTTTTAAATGATTAAACCTGTATTTTCAATTACCAGAAATTATGTCCAATTTTTGAACTGCCAAAAATTTATGCAGAATTTTTAAATGACCAAAGGTCGTGCAAAATTTTTTAAATACATTCCAAAAATGTGTGGCAAGTTTATTTTTTTTTTTTTATTAAATTAAATAGTATAATAACTGTACCTGTTGACTGAAGATTTTATTTAAATTTTAGTGTAGTTTGATTAACCACAAACCACTGTTCAGGCGTTGATCGCTAATACCAATTCGATGAGTTTTTTTTTCTCGTAACCACCGTTGATGTTGATGGCGTTGCTGATGTTCATCATGGTAATGGTGGCGATGATGATTAATATTGCGTTGAATGTTGTTGTCAATAGTTGGTGTTGCCGTTGATGGCATCGTTCGTCAGTATTATTACTATTATTGTTATTGCTATATGGCCAATTGGCCCTTATGGCGTTGCTGCCTGCCTATCTGTACTTGTAACAACTGCACTCATTGGACACTCTTATATGTAAGTGCACCACTCTCTGCCCTGCTCCGTTGTTAACCTTCAGCAAAACACTACCAATGTCAGTCCACCATCATCGCCGCCTGTCACCAGCGCCAGTTTGACAACCCCAGACATTGCATAGCATTCGGAAAATGCGCACACAGACTTTGCACTAATGTATGTACATAAATGCAATACGAACATTTTCATTCAAGATTCAGTTGCCGGTCAACCGGTTGCGCTCGCCCATTTGCCCATTTCGCGGAAGTCACGTTAAAAACGGAATCGCTTGAATTGCAACAGCAACAACAGAAACCAACAATTGCTGTACTCGTAATAACAATTGTCGAGAGCAACTACATATTTTAGCTTAAAACAAAAGTCTGGCAGCTTGTTACTGTTGCTCGTTTGCTTTCTTTTTGTTGTTGGTTAGTGAAATGGTTGGACGCCTGATTGATGGCAATCATTTTGTGATAACGCCGGAGATACATATAACATGCGTTACTATTCAGGCTTTGCTGTTGTTGCTTTTCGTAGCTGCCGTTGTTATGTTGTTCTCTTCGTCGTATTGTTGACGGCTTTTCAATTTCGAATCCATTCGTTTGCGCGCGAGTTTTGGTGTTTGTGGGGGCTCTGATTGTTCAGCTTGTAAGTGTTTGTATGGTATGGACCTGTCAGGTTTTTTAAAGTAATTAGCCATTCGAACAGCCTCTGAAAGAATAGCACCCGAGTCTCACAAAGCCTGTTTTTGGTTGATGTTTATGTTGTTTAGATAATATAAAAATATCTAAAATTTATGTTCAGTTTTTAATTGGCAAAAAATTCATGTCCAGTTTTTAGAATGCCAAAAATTTATGTCCATTGTTTCTAAAAAATCAAAAATCTAAAATTTGTCTGCCTATATCACTTTTTAAGTGACCGAAAATGTTTGTTCAGTTTTTAAATTACCAAGAAAGTATGCCAATTTTTTAAGTTACAAAAATGTGCGACCATTATTTGGGACCAAAAATCATTGTCCAGTTTTGAAGTGATCATGAAAGTTTTAATTTACCCAAAAAAAATTGAGCACTTTTTAATGAATTAAAGTTTTTGAACCACCAACAATTTATGTCCAAATTTTAAATGAATAAATATGTATGTGCCTATATAAATGACCAGAAATTTGTGTCCAGTTTTTATATGACCACAAATTTATGTCTCGTTTTAAGGTTACAAAAAATTATGCCAAGTTTTTAAATGACCAAAAATGAGCTGGCAGCTCTTAAATTACTAAAAATGTATGTTTGTTGTGTTTACTATATTTAGGTTACCAAAATATGTATGTCCAATTTTTTATGTGACCAAAAATTTATGTCCAGTTTGTATATGACCTAAAATGTATGGTTCGTTTTTAGTTACCAAAATTGTAAGGCCATTTTTAAGCAACAAAAAAATTAAAATTAAGTTTTGAAATTACCAAAAATTTATGTCCAGCTTTTATTTTACCAAAAATGTATGATCAGCTTAAAATTGGATAATATTTATTGCGCCCTCTGTCTGAGAGGTTTCTGCCACTACTTTTGCTTACCTACATGAAAAGGTCTTAGTAGGAACGGATATGTGCGAAATCGTTGCCATTATTTTACGCAATTTAAATTTCGAGATACCAAGAAAAAGACATATTATAGAAACATGGAAATTAAAAGGAATTTGGCATGGGTGGTTTTAGCAACAAACGCAAACAAATCGAAGCCGTATAACTGCCTGCCCTGACCTCATCAGCCAGATCCGAAATTCTCCAGAAAAACATTTTCCGCCAGAAATTTCACATCATATATTTCGTTTGCATTGAAAAACTAAATGCCGTTCAATTGTTTGGAAAATTGAAAAGCCAACGCCATGCGCAATTTGACTAAGCGCACTGCGGAAATTGTGCAAAGTGGCAACAATCTACGCAATGCCAAAAAAAAAACAAAATCCGCCCCTAGTTAGAGAAGTGTGGCGAAGACGGCTCGGCTCGTCTATCACTGAGTGAGTAGTGATTGACGTTTTGCTTGTTGGCCCTTTTTTGCCTGCCATAGCTGAAACGCCTAAGCACTTAGTAACAGCCTGCCTCACTGTTTCCAGTGCTTCCACAGGCGGCTGACGAACTAAACACAGGTACTATTTGTAGCTACATAGTACTGTGCTTTTGAACTGCCTGCCTTCGAAATTCATCGCAGTGCTGCACTCTGCAGCCAGTTCCTTTGCGTCTAAATACAATTATTTTGAGATTTTTAACTCTCGCCTGCTCTACGTGATTTACAATTCCCAGGTACTATCTATGCTTCGATTTGTACTTTTTCATTCTTCAATCATAGCAATGATTTATTCGTTAGGACGGTGGAGTACTTAAAATACATACAAACATCTTTTTCGTAAATTTTTTGTTTTTTGTTTCGGTTTCTTGTTGCACACTTAGCTGTCTGGAATACTTAATGAAGTGGTTCTTTTGTTTTATTGACATTTTTTTAATCTATTCCGAATGCATACATATGTATGTATGTATGTGCTGATTGGTTTGTAATTTTTATGTTTTTCTTATCTCTTTTGGGTCTAATGTTTCAAGCACAACATTTTTTTTTACAACACTCACTGCATCGATAATTAAATAACCTCTTCTTTTTTCTTTTTCTTTCGTTCCAGGTGAGTTCTGCGTAATTCAGTGATGAGCGTCAAATTTTGGATTGAAAATATTAAAAAAAAAATAAAATCCAGATACTTATGTTTTTAGTGTGTGAAGTTCTACTCTCTATTGCGCTTGTGAGTATAAAACCTAAGATTGACCATTCGTCCCAGTGTGTCTTTTAATATTTCACATTTTGTTTGTTGTTCTTACTTATTTATTGTAAATATAAAAAAAAAAGTTTATGGTAATTCATCATTTATTCCTTGGCTCCATTCCGAGCCTGCTAAAGAGTGATTGATTAGATGGTGATGCCATTTTTACCTGAATCGAATAACGCTGTTTTAGTTAAGTTTCGATTTGAAGCGTCAAGTTGACGAAGGTCTCAATTGAACGTAAAGTCATTGGAGCGCATTACACGACCCGCTCTGCCACACATCTGCAAATATATACGTGCAGCTTGAAAACAAGTCGCAGGCTTCCACATAACATCCAGTTTTTTTACGGATCTTAAAACAAGTACTGAATTTAAATTATTCCGAAGCTAATCCCATTTTTGGCGGCTGTCTTGCTTGGTTCAAGTCAAACTTGCTGTGTTTTGGCGCGACTGCTAACACCGGGCGCCTAAATACATGCTATACACTCCTACATGTGCAAAAATTTCTTTCATTAAATTTTTGAAATATTTGCACATGTACTTCTCAACTGACATGCTATAAAACTTGTTTAAGCTATAATTTGATGGCACTTCAAAGTATGCTCGGCCTAGTCTGATGCATCCCCCGGACAATGCTTTCGGATTTTTTTGCGGACTCTAGGCATTTTTTCGTACTTTACGCAAGTTTTCGGACTTTTCGGAATTTTTCGGACTTCTCGGTTTATGTCGGAATTGTTGGTAGTTTTTCGGACCTTTCGGATTTTCTTGTATTTTTTCGGAACTTTCGGTCTGTTTCGCCCTTATCGGTCAGCTTTCGGTTTGTTTCGCACTTCTCGGTGTTTTTTCGGACTCCTCGGTATTTTTCCGGACTTTTTGTAATTTTTTCAAGCTTTGCGGTATTTTTTCGGTATTTACGCGGAATTAAAGGTATTTTTTCGGAATAACCGTGTTTTTAATGCATTTTTCATGAGTTTTTCAAAACTATTCTCGGAATTTCGAATTTTACTTTTCAGTAGTTTTCCGAGTTCCTTTTTTTTAGATTCTTCTGCATTTTAATGGAGATTTTCCGGATATTTCGAGTTTTATCTTTCGCGGTCTTCGAGACTTTTCGGTATTTATGATGTATTGTGGAATGATTTCCCGTCATCCTGTGTCAAATTTGGCTTGGTTGTTTTAGTTTTAAACATACTTGATACTGAAGAAATTTCATGATTTTCTAAAGTTTCATTAAAAATTGAGAAGTGGGTTCCTATTTTATTATTCACGCTCTGCTGTCGTTCCTAACTCTGCTCATATGAAATTTGATGCCAAATCCAATTATAATTCTCAGTTGTCACTTTCGAAGAAAATAAATAAATTACCATTAGAATATTACATATGTACTACTTAGTTACCACTTAGCAGATCTCACTTACAGCACCTCATCAGCGCCACTTTTCAACAATCTTAATGACATGAATATTAGCTGTAAATATGTATGTATATAGAAGTACATGTAAGCGGATGATACTTGGCTAAAGAACCAAGTAACCAAAATTAGATATGTAACTTTACCACAACTGTGTCACACTAACTACATACCACACACGTCTTAAGAGGTGATGGGAACAGGAAAAAATTGACTCTTTCCGAGCATTAACATTCTTCATCGCGAACTACATACTATATATAACATCAATAAAAAAAAAAGTTGTTAAGTACTTGAATGTTAAAAAGGTTTTTATATGAATTTACATTAGGGTGCACCAGTCTCCATACAAAAAATAAATAAAATAAATAAAAAATCTGTACTGGTTTTCCACCGGAATTATACTATTTATTATGTTATGTATTTTAAGCAGGGACCGTAACGGTTATAAGTTTTATTATAAAAATCACTTTTT
>NW_016157781.1:141062-149175 GCF_001687245.7 Rhagoletis zephyria | reverse complement strand
GTTCTTCTTAAGAATCGCAATAAATTTCTGAGCAATTTGTATGCAACCAGCAACGCCTCCTAAGGCACAACTACTCACTTGTGCTGACGCATCCTTTTTAGCTCATTTCTATGCTGTCCAGCCCCCACTTCTTTTCATCTTTTGTTTGCTTATCTTTTCGTCCTTTGTAACTGCTAAATGAATTGTGTGTGAATGCCTGCCTGCCTGTGTAGGGGAGAACATATTGGTAAGGCGGCATACTTTTTCTTTTTAACTCCTTTTCATCATTTTCCTACCTCCATTTATGCGATTCTTTGACATATGGTTAACCGGCTTTTATGCCAATGTACACACCATAAGCGACACAATACAATCACCTCCATTACCATTACGTTAANTTTTGTTTGCTTATCTTTTCGTCCTTTGTAACTGCTAAATGAATTGTGTGTGAATGCCTGCCTGCCTGTGTAGGGGAGAACATATTGGTAAGGCGGCATACTTTTTCTTTTTAACTCCTTTTCATCATTTTCCTACCTCCATTTATGCGATTCTTTGACATATGGTTAACCGGCTTTTATGCCAATGTACACACCATAAGCGACACAATACAATCACCTCCATTACCATTACGTTAAGCCATCGACATGTTCATCAACCAAGAACATATCGAACCCTTGCTTTAGTACTGTGGAACAAGTATGTACAAAAGCTGATCATAAATGATTTGCGAATCCACACAGCTGTCATTAGACCTAAAATTATCCATAGTATCTTGGTATAGTACGTCCGTCATGCCACTTCTCCAAAAAAATGATAAAAATTACTCAGGAATTAAGTGCTATTTAAGTGGTACAATTTCTCAGGCTAGTTTTAAAAGTAGGTCACAAGTCATATTTGATAGAGCAAGACGGGTGGAAGAAAAGATCCTATCACAACGCCTAAAACGCAGCAGCATATTTAGTACCGAAATCTGTGCTGAGTAGGCAGCAGCTTTAACTTCTCACTAATCACGTGTAAATATATCCACCTACAGCCAAGCGGACATTAAGGAGGTAACGGCTGGAATTATAAACGCGCTATGTGTTAGATAATGCAGGAATAGAATCGACGAAAAGACAAGGTCGCTATTTACTGGATGCCAGGACACAAAGATATTTAAAGGAGTGAGCGGGCTGATATGCTAGCGATAACCGAAGTAGCCCACTTTCAACTACCTAAGTTCGGAAATAGACATGCCATTGACTTCATGAAGATCTTACAGCGCAATCAAGTTCCTGGTTTGCTCTTACAATGCAAAAAAACCATCAACTTTATTCTAGCGCTTCAAAGGCTAGATAGCAAGATGCTAAGTAGTTAGGGCTCTTACTGGACACTATATTCCACAATCTCATGCGCTCAAATTAGTCTGACACAGTCTCAAGAAGGCATGGCATGTGTCGAAGTTAACTTCAGGGTTACACTAGAACACATCCAGTGTTCGGCACTGTTCAGCTTTCAGAAGACTCAACTACCATAGCTTTGTTTTATTCGGGTCAATGAAGGAATAATCACACCAAAGGACTAGCAAATTGCTAAAATTCGGTAAAAATGTAAAACATTATGTCTAAGGAAAAACCATATGTTTACTCGTTTCATTATTCCGGAATTTGTCTTAAGCTTAATATTAAACTTATCCCTGGTCTCAGTTTTCGACTTCGTATTCATGGTCGTATGAGTCATCGTCTTCATATTCTTATTTGTGTTCGGCTTAGTATTCGTTCATGCATTCGTACACGTCTTCGGTTGGTCTTCGTATTCGTTTTTCATTCGTATTGACCTTCGAGATTGTCTTCGTAATCGTCTCGGTCTTAGTATTCGCCTTCGTAGTCGTTAACGTATCTATTCGTCCTCCTAAAAAAATGATTTAAATTTTATATGGAAATTGACAGAACATAAAAAATCATTTTCCATTGAAGTTGCTGGTGAAACTGGCAGTTAATATATATGTATGTGCATAGATTCTTTAAATTAATATATTTGGTAAAATTTTCACTTTAAAATTTGGTAAATTATCTATTTACCTGTAGAAAACACTTTTTCGTAAACTAAACGAAATAAATAAATATGTTAATATATAAAATACAATTTTGATATTTTATTTCAAACTTCAAAACGTCTACAATTTCGTTGCAACTGCAGATTTTACGAGGTAAATAATATAAAAAGCTAACTTTTTGAATCTTGAGTCTTAATTGCGGAAATTTCGATATATGTAAAATAATATTAAAATTTTTTTATTAAATTTTCTTATTCCATACAATCTCCGGAAATCATCCATTTGAAATGCCATAAAAGTAACTCAAAGTAGAGTTATAATAAAATTGAACTTTAGAAGCTACATGGAGGACATTAAATTATAAATATTTAACATGCTGAGGAGTGTTTTAATACACTTAGTTTTTATTACAACTTTAGAGAACAAAGCTCAATTTCGAAACGTAATAAAAATAAACGATGTGTTATACGCAAACTAGCGCTACAGCTAAGCCCGGAGCCATAAACAATAGTGCACGTAGTAGAGAAAAAGGATACGCGCAACAACCATGAAAAGGCAATAATATTAAAGGAATATAACTAAAAAAAGGAGTAAGTATCGTATGAACCCACATAGGAAGACAAGTGTCTCGTAAAAAGTGCAACGTTTTTCTTCTTAAGACATCGAATCTTAAGAGCCAAAGCTTGGTTCTCAAATTACCGTAAAGTAGTAAACAAGCATACACTTGTGCAATGGTTGATTACGTGAAGGAAGGAGTAAAAAAAGGATCACTTACTTACTACGACCATTGTGTCGAGCTCAAGTGTGTAAAGTGGAGTACATAGTTTGTAGGGTCGTTGCGATGGCAATCGTAATCTTAGTTCTAACAAATATCGATACTTGAGTGTTGTTGCCTATTGTATTTACATATATACGTACAAAGTAGGGGCGGGAAACAAAAACCGACCGCTTCAAACGTTGGGTTAGGTAATACAATGCCAATAGTGGCAACAAAACAAGTACGCATATCAAATGCCGACACGATTTTTTATTTACGACTAAGCAACCCAATTCACAATAAGCAATTCATGCACATGGTGCAGATACATACATATGTTTATGTTGCTATGAATGTTAAAAAGAGTGTGAGAAATTTCGAACAATAGGATCTTTGCATACGAATGGAGTCCTTTCCAAACCAACATTTGCGGGTAGATATTAGAAATTGCATGTCTGCTTGCTGACAGCGCCATTGCACTGTGAAAAATAGCAGTCATTTTCTAATTAAAAATCAAGACAAATTCAGCGGAATAGAGTGATTGGAGAGGTGTGTTGGAATATCTTTTTTTCTTAGCACAACTTGGCGGCTCAATGTGGCATATTCATAATTAAAGTAGAGTCGACTCTACAGCTAGTACCTAGCTGCTTTTTGGCATTATTTTCCAACTCAATATCTGTCAAAAAATCAATGGGAGAGGATTCTAATAATGCATTGTGACATAATGTCTCTTGGTTTATGGTTAAGTTGGTGGGAGATAATGTTCTGTCAGTACCCCAAATAATATCCAGTTATTCAGATATCCTACACACACAGATATCTCTACACAGCCTCTAACTCTTTGAGGTCTTTAAATACCGCCGGTCACCGTACCAAGACACCACAGAGACCCGGTCTCTAAAAATTGCATTCAAGCGTATAAAACGAGTACTTTTGAGTTTTTCCTAACCTTTTCACAATCAACCTTTACATCTGGGTGTTTCCAATAATAACTCTTACATCTTTCGTTAATGGTTAGGGCTTATTATTATCTAATATTTCCTAATTTGTATTTTCTAAGTCCGTCTTGTTTGGACTTTTGTTGCGAATATCATTCAATATCCTAAATATTTCAGGCATCGAGTGAGAGAGCTACCACAAATGTTACTGGCTGAGCCATTACTTATGAAAGTCTCACAATACATATGCCAAGTGAGATGCCTTGTATTGTTGAGCCGCCTGTGGTCATATTCCCGTTAGATGATTTTTTTTAAACCACCCTCGTTGCATCAGAATGGGTCGGGTTGAACCGGCTCGTTCGACTCCGGGGCAAAAATGGCTTCCAACAGTTTCGCATCTTCTTGCCTGTATTGCTCAAGCGTCATCTAAATATTCTGACGTCTGATCATTTCTTAGGTATATAGACTAACCTTATATTCAAATTGCAGTTTTAACTGGAATGCTATTTGTACTGAAATTGAGTTTGTAGCCCTACTTTGCTAGATGCGGTGGCTGAAGACTTTAAAAGTTCTTCTTCTAGAATTGTCGAGCTTTGAATTTAAACATCCGACCCACGACAGTGATAGGACGGCGTTCATCAGCAACTCGTACGAGTCAGTCGAAAAACTGAAACGATCACGAGAACTTCATTTAGAAGCACGCGTACCAATTATACCACATGTACTATGTGTAGGTGTATAATGGCCTCTGCCTGCCCTGATCCGTCCACCTCACCGTATTGCGTTCTGATGCTGAAATCGATGCTAAATCTCGACACGAAAGCTGCAGAAGTCCATTGCCTGACTGGCAACCACTCGCAGGGTACAGTCAGGTACCTTGTCCGCCAAACGCATTTAAATATCAAGCAGCTTTTAAATATGTCCTCCAAATCAGCTGGAGTACGCCTAAGAATCTCCTACTATTAACGCATTACTGTTCAGTATCAAATAAAGTGAAAAAACCGCACTCGTTCTTGTTTTTATTTTTTGTGCTCAGCCGATGTAAAATTACAGGTCGCCTCCTCTGCGTGCCAACATCAAGTTGCATACCACGAATTTTTAGGAGCTGGGCGTATGATTAACTCAATTCATTGTTACCATTGTTGTTTATTTATCCACCAGCAACGCGAAAAATATAAACTTGAAAGAAAAACAACAAAAGGCATTTAATAAAGAAAAACGGCTGCTATAAGAAGGAGAAGAAAATGTTCCAAAAACTTTTTTTTTTTTGTAACCGCTTGCGCGTAAATCCTCAATTGGCAAGCTTTTATTTGGATGCTTTTTTTGGGGACTTCTGCAACGTTGCACTGCTTCAAAGGCCATTTGCACAGTATTTTTGCATGCATACATATCAAACAATTCATTTAATAAACTCCGATTTCCTGCAACAGCAACAACTGAAATTGTTTGCTTCGTATATATGAAGGCCGTTGAGTGTGAAGCAGGCTGCTTTGAGGTACTTCCTCTACATTTTGTTGCAGTAAATTTTGCCCATGGGTGGGAGGGGTTCGCAACCTAAAGGTAGTGAGTAGTATTTACCAGCACACAAAGGTACTACATACATACATACATACATATTTATGTAGATGTCTATGCAGATGCAATTTAATATCCGCGCCCGTTTACTCTCAACGCTAGTCTTCTGAAAACTTTTAGCACTGAGGTTTCTCTTCGCCCCCTCCAAATGGCAGTAAACATTTCTATTGCCACTGTAAATGACTCTTCCCGCTACTTTCTAGGCAACTGTGCATTGCGCCTGTTACACTTTCGCAAACCCATAAATTAATCTGAAGCCGCCATATTTCAAAAACACGCCAAACTAAACGAAACGAAAACAAAGCAAGCTGCAAAAATTAGTACTGTACCATTTTCTGCTCGAGTTTCAATGAAATTAATGCATTTGTAGTTGATATGTTGGCGTAAATTGTTGACGGCGGCACAAATTCTGTGCATTTTAAGCGAGTACTTTACTTTCGAGATTACCTGGAAGACTGATTTTGTGTGGAGTAAGTACCATAATTTGCAATGCGTTGATTTATTAAAAAGAAAACTAAACAAAAAAATAATACTCTGCGAGTTCAATGAACGGAGGACTAACAGCGGAGTTAAGGCTTTTACTTTATCAGTTAAGTGTAATAATTGTATGGTAAAGTTATTAGTTGATTAGTATTTGTCTTGAAAGGGATAAAATGAGCTTCTGTATGAAGCAGGTAACTTTTAAAAGCACATGAATAGAATTAAACTTACTATTTTGTGAAATATTCATAGAAGCCTGCAATAAAACTGCGAAATTTTCACCAGTTTTGACCATTTTTCTTTTTTTTATTTAATGCTCGTTTTATAAAAAAACTCAGTACAAATCAAAATTTCAAACTTTGTGCAAAAATTCAAAAATGTAAGTTTCAAACTTTTTGATTCGAATTTCTAAAAAAAAAAATTAGTATGTAGAGTTTTCTAGCCTATTATATTTTAATATAGTAAGTGCAAGTGCGAAGTTGCTAAAAAATCCCGTTGTTTTGTTCCTTTAATGCTGCAACAGATTCATTAATCGATATTCCTATTTAATGATATCGTTAACCACATATGTATTTATTCATATCGTTCACTCGGAAGTTAATTGCAGAACCTACCTGGTTATTTGTGCACAGCTCGATGCGTCTATGGATACTACGATCAAAGCGTCTGTCCTGGTCGGTTTATTTATTTATCGAAAGCACCTTGTTGGTTCACATGTTCCGTACATGTTTTTATTTTTTGTATCCTCAATTGCACTGCTCTTAGAAGATAGTGGAGATTATCCTAGGTTGTAGGAAAAAACTTATCGTTGGTACTACAATAGAGAAAAAAGCCTCTTGATAAGAAATCTATCAAAATGATTGGATTCTCGGCTATCAAAATATCGATAAACTGCTTGTAAAAGCGCTCTTTCATCGATAGGCAATTGCAAACATTCGCTTTCGGAGGCAAAATAAATCCCTGAGGATGTTAACCTTTAGTCCGCGTGTGTATGTGGGCGCAACTTAGCAGAATATTAATGAAAAATATTTCTACAAAAAAATGTTACTTAGGACCTTTGGCAGTGATGATGGTACGAGTATATACATATATGCACATATATTTAATATGCTATGTTCATATGTTTTTCCATAAATGCGCGATTTGAGGGTGCAATGATGTTTTAATTCGATGTGCAGTCATGTCTGCTTTTTACAGTCAAATTGACGCCTTCAGTTGAATGAAGTGAAGAGTTGAGAGTTTTACTTCGTACATACATACATCCATACGCAGTATACCGTATGCACTCCTTTATTTATAAATACATATTTATGAGTTTACCCAGCCAACATTTACGAGTCATTGTAATTGGAAGAGCATTTCTCAAAGCGCGGAATCCGCGATTTTTTTAAAGAGCAGTTGAAAGCTGTTGCATCAAGTGTATCTATTTTTGTTCTGAACTGTTGGGCAGAGCGAGTTTTTCAACACGGTAGTTGGTAGCATAATTATAGGTTAATACCATGTTCTGACCGGCAACGAAAACACTTTGAAAACGAGTTTTGGGATTGTGAGCTGAAGATTGTTCACACCGGCTGTTAGTGTTTTCGTTGACATTTCTTACGTCCTCTGATTACAGTTTCGCTGCGCAAAAACTAAACCAAAATGCTTTTCCCTCATTTTCTTTTCTCTTACTTTCATTCTTATTTTACTTTGGCCAGCCAATTAACAATAAATCCGACATGGCGTATTAAAGATGATAAAATATGACTTCCACTTCGATAAATAATCAAAAAAAAACTAGTGAAGACACCGATTGGAATGAGTGGAACGTGAGTTTTCAAGTAGTTTTCAGCGAAAACTGGTTTTCGTTTGACAGATTTTACATGGATGAAAACACAAGTTTTAGGTCGACAACCAGTTTTAGCAACGAAAACGTGTTTTCGATGTCGTTCAGAACATGGCATAAGCTTTTTTATTTGGTTTTAGCTGGGAAATTTTTTTTAGCTACAAATCAAATATTGCTTTTTATACCCGAGCGCACTTGTGCACAAGGGTATATTAATTTTCTTCACATAACGGTTGTTTGTAACAGCCAAAACGAATCGAGATAGATATAGACAAATGTATACATAAATGATCAGGATGAAAAAAGAAATCGATTAAGGCATGTCTGTCTGTCCGTCCGTCTGTCCGTCTGTCCGTGTACACGATAACTCGAGCAAAAATTGAGATATCTCAACGAACTTTGGTATGTAGGTTTCCCTTAATCCAAGGTAGGTTGGTATTGAAAATGGGCGAAATCGGACTTTAACCACGCCCACTTCCCATATAACGGTAATTGCCAGAAATACGAAAACTGCGATATTTTAG
>NW_016157781.1:128303-140625 GCF_001687245.7 Rhagoletis zephyria | reverse complement strand
CGATTCTCATATAACGGTAAATTTAAGAAATGCTTGAAACTTCAATATTTCGAAATTGAAGGACGCTAATTTACTCAAAATTGATACACCTCGGCTTACCATCTAGCGGAAGGTTTCGGAAGGGTGAAAAAACATATATTTAATACTTGCGCCGGGTATTTAATGTTCGGCTCCGCCCGAACTTAGACTTCCTTACTTGTTAGCTTTGTTTTCTTGCCTGTTTAGCCTCTTCTATGGAGAAGTTCTGGCAACACTGATGACTACTGGGTTTGCTGTTATGTACGTACTGTACATATATCTCGGCTGGGTAGCAAGTTTGCTGGGTTATGTACGCGAATTGATATAAAAATGTGCCTGGTATATTAGGGAGACGTAGTCTGAGTGCCTCTAAAATGGCTAGCATTGGTGGCGTACTGTAGTCACAAAGTGTTATACACGTAAAAGTAATAGGGTTCCCAGACAAGAATAATTATATTTGCTGGACATTTTAAAGCCATTATATGTGTCTATCTATGTACATATGTTCGCAGAGTGGCAGACCTGCTTACACAACGCTTGATAACCCAAAGCGCGGTGTTGACTGCTTCCTGGCTTTGTCAATTTAATGGTTGTCCAAACGGCTTTACGCAGAGATATGGGCATGTAAACCAATAGAATGTAAGTTGAATGTATGTAGATATTGAAAATGTAACTGGTGGGAGTTTGGCCAGAAATTGACAGAAAGGGCTGCAGGAATAAGTAAATCGGGAATAGTGTTTGTGTAAACATCAGTACATATCTACATACATATACACATTATTCTAAGTTAAGGCAACAAGATAACATAAACGTTTTTATTATCTTCACGCTTGTAGTAATTGGGCGGGACGGGGTGATATAGATATTTATGTATAAATGTTTGCATAGGCGCCTGATAGCAAAGGTTTAAGGATGTCACTCTCAGATATGTATTGTAGTTGAGGATATATATCATGAATGTTTGTGCTGCATAGCTTTAAACGCAAGCATATAAACTTTCGCATCGGCATTGGTTTATATACATATAAATGTATGTATATTTAAGTATGTAAACATGAAAATGTCTATAAGCAATAAATAGTTAATGCTTTGCTTTTCAGAGAATTGGAAAATTGGGCATTGCACACTCAAACATATGCACATATTGTATATGTACACATATTCATCGAAATAAGCCCTAAGATTATAGGTAGTCATGGCTATCATATTTTATAAAAGCTCAAATCTTCCGAGAAGAATGTTTTGATTGCAAATGTTTACTGTATAGAAAAATAAGCCCAAAATAAGAATTCACATGAGAAAATGGTAAAATTAAATTTACATACTTGCATGCAAATATCTCTGTTCAATCTCTGCAAAACAGTAAAGGGCGCATTAATATTTTTATTTCTTTAAATTCATCCGTTATTGTTTCATTCGTGCAATATTTTTACTATCAATATTTGTATAGCAAAATTTTATTTACATACATAAGGCTGCAGGCCATTCAATCTCCTTTATTTATTTCTCTGTATTTGTTCAATTTTGAGAAATTTAAAAATGGCACAAAATGTGAATTTCTTTTAAACCATGAATTTTGTATGTAAAAAGGATTGGTTTAGCACATATTCTAAACATTTCAAGGCAATGGATTCAGTAAGGACGTTAAATCGATTTTACAACAAATGCTCATTTAATATAGTACATATATGTGGGTCATTCCATATAATATTTACACCTCAATATTTTTTTGGGGTGAAATATACTTTTTTACATTCTTAATCGAAAACAAAGAAGACACCAACTTTTTTTATTTCGTCATGGTATTCGAAAATCTTGAGAAAAAAAATTCCCGAAATTTTGAACTTACGGATAAGTATCTTTTTTCAATTGTTTGCGGTTAATAAACTATTTGTCGGAGAAAATCAGTTAAGGTATCACAATGTGCGTAATTACCTCGGCTTTCCATGAGAGTGTGAGATAGACTAAAATGAAAAAATGTTTGCATTAAAAAATTCAATATTTTTTTTTTTTTTATTAACTACTTATACCATGTTCAATTTTTATTTTTTCAACCTGAATAGTTCTCAAACTGTATGGGTACACTGTAAAAATTTGAGAATGGAAACACAAAACCTGCAGAAGTTACGAGTTTTTTCATACCTGGGTACAAAAACTTTATGTATCATTATTACGGTCATCATTTTTCGCATTTTAAAAACGATATGCAATTTTTGTGAAATAAAACTGGATATAAATTTTTGGTTATATGAAATGGACATGATTTTTGGTAGCATTGGAAATGAACACAAATTTGTGGTTATTTAAATCTGGACATAATTTTTAGTATTTTAAAAACTGAACACAAATTTGTGGTTATTTAAAACTGGATTTGTGTGGAATTTGTGTTAATTTGAAATGTACAGATAATTTTTTTGTAATATAAAAATTCGAACTGGAAAAGTTTATAAATTTTGTTTGCCTTAGAAAATTGTACATACAATATGGACGATAAAAATACGACTAATGTGAGAACAAAAATAGCCGCGTCTGAGAATACACTACACTTCGTCCTTAAAAAAATTCAACAACCAGTAATTTTAAGTAATTCCATTTATGCAAGAAAATTACAGCCCCTTTAGCAAGTTGATCAATAAATTTCAAGAAATGTGTTTGTGCCAAAGAAAAAAAAAATGCACAGAACAAAGGCGACCACAATAAATTCTCATTTATTATAGCAACAATTTAAAGTGCGTAAAGACTCACTTTGATTGCATTCTTTTCGACGCTTCGCTCCGCTTGCTGCACGCCACATATGTACACGCGTACGTTTTTGTTCTGAATGGCTCGCACAGACGATGCCACTCGCAACAAGTTGAAAATTTATTGTTATGAGCAGCGATAATGCAATTTTGCGTCTGGAAATGCGCCTCTGAATAGCTGAAGGCAAAATTTTCTATTTTTTTTTCGCAGGCGTAGAAGAAGAAGTTAGTTAACGTGGCTCATTCAAGGCGAATATTTCGCATTTATCGCATTGTCAACGCGCCAAAAGAGCTATGCCCATAGGTAGACCGGTTAACGCTTAATGCAGTGCCTAAATGTGTTTATACCTAAACTATTTTTTCGTTCGAATTTGGTTGGTGGCACGTGCAGGGATGGGATGATGTTTATGGTATACGGAACTTTGCGGATGTTGAGTTCGGATTAAATGTTCTTATGCGTAAGATATGATAAATATTTGATTCGAATTGTGCATTTGTGGGACGTTTTCAGCCCTCCAAAGAAGGTAAGGTGAGTTCATAGGCAGATCGTTTTGGACTAAGAGCAAAGCCCTTTAAGACTAAATTAGTCTTGTTCACTAACAAATTTTAGCTTTTTCTTTTACATTTACCTTAAACCGAGTTGAAACGGTACTTGTTAGAGTTGGGACTTGCGTCGTGTCTCATATTTCAATGACAGATTCAGCAGGTGCTTGCGGGACTGCCTTGGCCAAATAACGACCGACCGTTAGAACGAATATCGCTAGTTTCTCGTGCAACAAGTTGGCGATCTACTCTTAGATCTATATATCTATGTCTAGTAAAACAATACTCAAGAGAGTCTATCATACGGCCTTAACTGGCAGATATTGCCTGGATGCCACGATACCGTACCATTCACGTAATTGAAATGACTGAGAGGCTAAAACGACGCCGAATATTCTACGAAAAAAAAAGAGTTGTTATGCCTCTGAGTTTAATTTGGCGTAGTCCTTTTACCTTTAACAAAATTTGTCTCATCGAAGGTAGACGGATCTGCAATCATGTACGGGCCACAGAAGTTTGTGGCGTTCCTTTTACTTTACACGCACTTCAATTATATATAACTGAGGAGCTGAACAGAAAGCGCATGTCTATACTCTCTGCTGTTTTCACAAGAAATTCACGCGGCTAAAATGGAACTGAACTGCAACAATTACTATCGCAGCTGTAACTCATCGAAAGAGAAAGAGTGCAGCCCAGCACGCTGTAGGATCTGAATGAGGACAGCGCGGCACCAAAAGAATTAATAAAAAGAGATATAAGCACATCGATTTTACTGAGGTCTCTGAACTCCGTGGGTATGATCTGACGAATTGGACGTCATTGTCCTTAACTCAGTAATCTTTACATTATGAACTTAGCTCTTAGCACAAGGCTGATGCTGGGTTGCAATGGGGTATAGTGTGCCTTATGAGGGCTGTTCTACTATACTCAAACCCTACGATTGCTTCCACTTTTTCATGTTTTTGTTCTAACCACGCTTCTAAGCTAGGCTGGCTTTGTTGGGGTTTGTCGCCAAGCTCAACTACCAGGAAACGAGACGTTTCACTGAGTCGGCCCCGATGGAGAGAGGTGTTAGCTGAGTAGGATTGAACTAACATGTAAACTGGTTGTTCGATGTAAGTGCGGACCGCGCCCATATACTCGAAAAGATGCCTTCTGACGTGACTGGGTGAGGCTCTTCCTCAATAACCCACCAAATACTGTTTGCTGTGCATTTTGTTGTGCTCCCCTGCAAAAAACATTTGGGGCATTCAGGCGACGTCCAAAGGCATCCTGTCGCTGTCCGCAGTGCGGAATTCTATCAAGTTTGCAGCAGCTTCGTCCACTGCGTTCGACTAGTCCCCTGAGAGCAAACGGCCGCTGCAAAATTCAGAACCGGCCGGACAATTGCCTTGTATATTGACAACACCATCGTCCCATGTTATCATGCCCAAGATCTACGGGAGCCATCCATGCGCGAGAAGTAGTACTAAGTGAGTTGAACTTTGGCTCGCGCCGGAAAAAGAGGAGATTTAGAGAAGCCACTTCTAAATGTTGGGTTAAATGGTCTACTAATGTGTAAAGCGAATGGTTGCCTTGAGCTTAGGCCTTTAACGCAGAGCTTAGAACGCCTGGGTGACGGTGAATACAATAATCTGTATGAGGTTAACAATGATAAAAGCATGGTGAAGCGAATTAAAATTCGCGGCTCCAGTGGCTTGATGGCAGTATATGTAGACAGCGATGACCGCTGGTAGAGAAGGCCTCTTCTGCGATACAAAGGCAAGAAGAGAAACGACTAGGGTGATTTATTGGACACGGCCGAAATGAGGTAGGCGATCAAAGCGTCAATTAAGGAGATATATAGATTGGACTAAAGCTTTTCCTAGAAGCTTCATCAATGGCTTTAGCTCTTAACACCGCCTAAGCTGTATTAAGTACCAGACGCAGAGTAGAATACTGCAGGAATATGCCCATATTCTTGAAGTTAAAAAGATTCATAAAAACTAAATTGCGTGCTTTTCGCAACAAAACTTCGCTTTTAACTTTCTTCAAAGTTCAAAATTAAGGCACATCATTTTTCATTATCCCAAAACAGTTGAGTGCAAATTAGTTATCAGTGAAAATTTAAGCGTTCCCAGAACGAATATCTTGACGCGCAAGATAATCAATAATTTACAACAGTCAGTTAGCACTTGACATCCCACCCCGCCAAGGAAGCTGCAACAAATACATTTGAAGCAAAAATAAGCTGAGCAAATATAGCCCACAGGTTGATGACTGATTATCGCTGCTTACACGCTGTCGACTGTTGTGGAAAAATCGACCGGTTCCCCAAGAGGGCAAGCTGTGATCCATCCACAAACTGGCCAACTGTGTGAATGAGCGAGTGAGTGAATGAATGCATATGGCCGACAGTGGAAAATAGGATGTGATGGTAAATTACGGTAATTTGCGCTGATCTGAGCTCATACATCAATCGCAACGCATCGCTTCGTGGCGCAAAAGCGGCACGTCCAGTGGAGAATGTGGCATGGCGGCATGTTGTGAGCACTCCGGCCGGATGATGGAAAGTGAGAAAATGCTATATGCGCGCACGCCGACATAAGCGAAGTGCTAAGAGTAGTTAGTTTTTACTGTTATCAGGCACTCGAAAGATAAATTTTTCTTATGAATTATTTGATTCACCTGGCGCATTTGCCTCGCTGCTTTCGCCATTATTTTGTGTACGCGTGTGTGTGTCTATGTGTTCGATTAAACGCTTTTCCTTTCTGAAGTTTTCGGTTTTCATTTTCTTCTTTTTTCGCTTGGTTTTCTGTTTTTAATCGCCTTAATTTCTTCTTTCAAAGCATTTCGTCCACTGTCAGCAATGTTGTTTTCATCGACGTGTTGGCTGGCGCTTGCCCGCTGGCATTTTGCGCATGCGCAACTCCAAAGTGTGGACGTAGATTTCATTTGAAGCCATTGATTTAGATTGTGTTGCATATCAGTTGCATTTCGTTTGTGACTCTGTGCAACTTTGTATTTTGAAAAATTTCACGCCTGCAGCGATTTGTAAATTTTTTCACGCTTATCGATCTCCTTGCTATTTGATTTAGCGACGACAAAATGAATAGTTTCTTTTTCGCAAAAATTTTCCATTACTTTGTAACTCATTAAATTTCTCTTTCTATTCGAAATGTAATTGGAAAATTGTGCCCGGACGCATTTCTCATCTGACTATAGGGCAAATTGACAAATTATCAAGGTGATCGCGTCAATGTCCATTCGCTTTCCAGTTGGCCAGGTGTTCGGACATTTCCTATCATTAATTACTCGCGCCTGAGAAAATTACAATTATTTTTTCAGATTTTGTTAGCGAAAGTAGTTGATTATTTTTTTGGCTGAACTGCAGATTCACGAGCAGCGTGAGAAACCTGGGAATGTAGCGTATGACTTGTAAGGTGGGTTATGTATGCTTTTATCGCAGGAACAACATGTCTGGTGAAAGCACTACAAGTTATGCTCGAACTGGTGGCGCAGATTTGGTCTTAGAACGGTTAGGCCATAAATTTTCGTCATTTAGCTCTCTTATTTTCGAAGTCTCGGAATTAGTTCCAACAGGTCCTCCCGTCTCTTGTTATATTTGTGGGCACGCTTGCTTTCGCCGCCCACTAAAGCCTGCAGAGTGGAAGGGTCTTCTCACTGAGGCCAAGCTAAACTACTAATCAGTATTCATTAATCAACTCTGGCTGTTATTAAGTAAAATTTACCCAGGCGCCTCTAAAAACTAGTTAAGACCTAAGATATCTCATCACGGTCCTTAGCGGGAACTTGGATTCCGGTCACATTACGAGCAACAATTCGACTATAGCGACAACTAGTCTAACTATGGCTTCAGGAAGATCACCCCGAAGGTCTACAAAACCGAGAAATTTTTCATGAGTACGGGGTATTGTCACACCCTAATGTACATAATTATCTATTTCCTGGTTGCCTTTCTGGTCAATAGGTATTAAATAGAATCAGCTATTAACTGAAGCAGCGTCATAGAAACGTAAGAAGCTCACGTCTTAAGGCATGTTGTCGATACCTGTGGGAAGTAGCTGAGGAGAGCATATGGGAGAAGTATGGCTACGCCTTTAGTTAAATAAAATGTATTATAAAGGTGGTTATAAAATCTAACTCAGTTGGAATTAATAAAACGCTAACTGAGCCTGTGCCATGCTTTTGGTCCGGATACGATTAAAGAACAGTTCAGGTGTGAAGTTGAATTGTGAGAGAACCACGGCAGTGCTTTCCAAGGCAAAGTGTTTGATTGAAAGTGATTAGGTTCAAAATTTTGATGAAGATTTGTTGAATTTTTCTTAATTTAGTCAAAGGTTTGAAACTTTGATTTACACGGTTTGGGTTAAAGCATGAATGATAACAAAAAAAATAAAAAATTAATTTAAAAAAAATTAATAAAGCTTTCTGTGAACACTTGTTTGAATCACTGTATATCGACGGCAGAGTGGAAGATCGATCTACATATCTTGGCAGCCGGTTCGGTTCGAAAACGCCCTATCTCAGAAAACTTCAGAATTCGATTCAAAAACTCCCTGTCTCAGAGTTTGGTTCAAAAACACCCCAACTCAACTAGAAATATATTGAAAATATGTTTATATCGGGCGTTTTTAAATCGACAGCGGAGATAGAGCTTCGTTCTTGAAAAGTTTTCTGAGATAGGGCGTTTTTGAGCTGGCTGCCGAGATATGTAGGCCGATCTTCCACTCAGCCGTCGATATGTATGTATGTACTACGGTAGGTAGGCTTAAAATGTTTTTGAATAGATCGTGTATTTTGCCTTATACATTTTTCTTCCTATGGAATCCAAATTTATTTGTAGAACGGACATTTTAATTTCACCAAAACGATTATTTTTAAACGAGTTCTCTACCGGTAAAGTGCCAGTATGCGTTCTTAAAGCATAAACAGACGGCAACGTTGATCCGGATCAACTCGGGAATTAACTGCAGTTAATCCGGATTAAGTCCGAGTTAAAGCTGCCGCCTGTTTAAGCTTTTACTTAGCTCTAATAAAAGCTAGAGCCTTTTATCTATGTTCACGAAACAAGAATGCGTTTCTTTAACTTTTCTTTCTTTTCTCTTCTCTTTGCAGGTAATTCACCAACAAACAACATTCTATAACAGTAACAGGAAACCAAATATCAGCAAGAATGTCGAAGATTATCATTATGGTCAAATGTAATTACCACACCATAGACATGGCTGATTACTTGCCACCCAACTTGAAGCACATCCAGCAAAGTCGCAGAAGCAAGCCAGCCTAGCCTGCTGCTTCGGCTGCTCATTTCATTTCCATATCTATATATTTTAACATATGTAGTTTATCTTGTTAAAGAATTTGTAGATTTGTACAAACATACCATCTTTTAATGTGCTCGTATGTACATATGTATGTATATTAGGGCTGTGCGATTAATTGATTACTCAAAATTTTAATTAATCATAAAGTAAATAACTCAATTATTCGATTAATTGGAAATTATGATTACTCAAAAGTTCAGTTACTCGAGTAATCAAGATTTTTGATTAACCAAAAACAAAAATATTTGAGTAATTTGCTTTATGATTAATCAACATTTCGAGTAAAATGAGTAATCAACATTTCAACTCTTTACATATGTATAAAGTAGTTAAAGTTCCTTGATACTTTGAAAACAACGTTTCTGTTTTCAAAAATGAAAGCAAACAATTTTTTTCATATACAGAATGTAAAAAAGAAAATAAGCATTTTCCAAAGCAAACTCTGTTAACGAGCAAAATTATTTTTTTTGAGTAATCATATTTCAAGTAACTCGATTAATCATCGTTTTGAGTAATCAAAATCTTGATTACTCGAGTAATTGATTAACCGAATAATTGATTAACCAACTTGCTCGAGTAATCGAATAATCGCACAGCCCTACTTTACATATAAAGTAGTTGAAGTTCCTTGATGCTCTGAAAACATCGTTTCTGTTTTCAAAAATTGAAACGAAAAATAATTTTCATATACAGAATGTAAAAAAGAAAATAAGCATTTTCCAAAGCAAACTCTTTTAACGAGCAAATTATTATTTTTTGAGTAATCAATTTCAATTAACTCGACTAATCATCGTTTTGAGTAATCAAAATCTTGATTACTCGAGTAATTGATTAACCTTATAATTGATTAACCAACTTGCTCGAGTAATCGAATAATCGCACAGCCCTAATGTATATACTATGTCTGTATTTCAATCAGTGATTTTTTTTGGTACACACATACATATACATATATATACATATATGTATGTAGATTGTATCTTCATTCGGCCTTTTTTTATGCATTTTTCCACATTTAAAGTAATTGTTTTTTTTTTTTTCTTTTTTGCATTTACTGCAATTGCATATGGTTACAAATTTCAACTTCAGCAGCTTCATATACATACATACATACATAGACATCCTCCACGTTGTTGCCACATTGCGTTGGAGTTTCATCATATTCCGTTTGTTATTTCCTCTTTTGACATCGTCCGCCTGCAACATACAATTTTTCTGGTAGCATCCGTATCTATGCATTTTTTGTATTTATCGTTTCCTTTTCTTATTTTTCTATTTTTACTCATCTATTTTCTCAATCGGCATTTCGTCCAATTAAGCGTTGCCGCGACATTCGGTAATGTGCATATAAATGAGATGATGAAAATCAATTTTTATGATAAAAAAAAAAAACGGGAAAAAACTGCAGCAAAATTCCCAGGAACTTTGTGATGAAATCAACATATTGACTTATCCAATTTGTGTCAAATTGAAGATTTCCAATCCTCTTGGGTTGTTTATGCTTTGTTGCCTATTTGGGTATTGTTAACAAACAGTTTGCGGAAATACCAGGAATAAATGAGAAAATCTAATTGCGGAGGTGAAAAATGTGAAATGAAATACTGAAAAGAAGCCACTAGGGATTTGAGTGTGTCAACTTCCGTTTACAAAATTTGGGAAGTTGAAAATCCGCAGGTTATGGCTATGTTATTTAATTTAGATGTAGATTATTACTAGGGGTGGTGAATAACTTCGCAAAATTAGGCTAGAAGAGGAGTGGAAATGTTATTTTAAATTATATTGCAATATTTAACGACTCATTACCTCTGAATTAGGTTGGTTTATGGGCACAAAGTAAAAAACCGAGAACCGAAAATACCCGTTAAATATCAAAATTTTTATTTTTAGATCTTTGCAAAATCTTAGTTTTTTTCATCTTTGTTATTCGTCCAAAGAATAGTCGCTAGATGTGGGCTTTTATTTTTTCGGTCAAATTGATTCGTTATTTTGTGATTTTTATTTTCTTAATTAAAAATAATCGTTATTTTGGATTTTTATTAATTTTTCAATTTTTTGTAAACACTATGATGGAAACTGCGTTTTTATGACCGATTTTAATATGTTATGATCTAAAAATAATAAACAAAAATAACAATAAAAAATTTATTTAAAAAATAAAAATTAAAAATAACGATTAATTTAGTTTTCTGTTACTATAAGTGCAATGAACTTTTCAGTAAAAAAAACGTATTTATTATTTATAGATTCTTCTTTCTTATATTACTCAAAACAAATTTGTTTGTAGATAGATTCCTCTGGCTTGCACGGCCTCATATATGTAGGTCGGACAAATTGCTAGGGCCCCGACGTTTTGACAACTTTTCGACTATTTTTCTTTTTTTTTGTTAATATTTATTGAGCTATAACAAAAACCATATAAATCCAAGTTTCCAACTTTGTGCGAAAATTATAAAACTTCTGCAAAGTTTCACCATAATTTCCAACTTTTTAACAGAATCTTTAGAAAAAATTTTGATACGCAGTTTGTAGCCCATTCAATTTTAGATAAAGTGCATAAGGTTAGGAAAAAATATTGTTGATTTAAAAAAATTTTTTTTTTTTGCTGGCAGTGTCACTCATTTTCTTCCAAACGTTCTAAAATTATTTGAATTAAATATTAAACATTAAACAAACAAAGGAGAAATAGTTTGTTTTAAGTATTGCTAATGTTTTCGAGCTAAACCTTTTTTGTTTATTTTTCTATAAAAAATACTGTCCGCAGTTTCAAACTCTATATCGTTGGCTTAGTTCGCAAACGTGCTAAGTCCACTTTTTATGAAAATTGAGATTTTGATGCAGTAAGATAGCATAACTGAAAATACATCATTACCAAAAAAGAAAATTACCGTAATGTCGTTTTTACTTGTTGTTATGCATTGGTACGCAAATGTGCTAAGTCCAAAAAAATCAAAAAAATATATATACTCGTCTGTCCGTGTACACGATAACTCGAGATATCTCAACGAAATTTGGTATGTAGGTTGCCCTTTATCCAAGGTAAGTTGGTATTAAAAATGGGCGAATCGGAATGTAACCACGCCCATTTCCGATATAAACGTATTTTCTAAAGTTGAAAAAACTACGATATTTCAGTAAATATTGGATGCAAATTGTTCAAAATTAGTATGTGAAGTAGAATTTTTGTAAAAAATATTATTGTGCAATTTTTGGAAAATGGGCGTGACCCCGCCCACCTATTATGAAATGCTGCATCTCAGTAGCCCATTCACCAAACTCGGTACGAGCCTTATTTAGGGTCTAGCTAAGAAATCTGTTGAAAATCTAATTCACTTAAAATCGATGATCGCGATAACCACTTAGCAGAAAATTAGATTATGATACATTTTTGGATAATGGGCATGGCGCCGCCCACTTATGACCACAAATGTGTAACTCGGTAACCGAATATCAATTTCTACCAAACTCGGTGGACTTAATAAACCTGGTACGGAAAAGCAATTCGTTGAAAATTATTCAAATCGGACCAAAATTACATTCGCTTCCCGTATATCTAACGGTAAATTTCAGAAATACGGAAACTCTGATATTTTAATAACTGAAGAGGTTATTTTACTCCAAGTTAATACTTAAAACAATCTCTTAACAATAAATAAGACTGCGTGACACCGCCCACTTTATGACTACAAGGTGTAT